>NC_053142.1:13742519-13967925 GCF_016808335.1 Panicum virgatum | reverse complement strand
TCCCGAATGCACCCAAATGGTACGAAACGCACCAAAACGTTAGTTTATGGTCCAATGAGTTGGATCGTGTGCATTCGTTGCGAAAAATTATGACGCGACTTCGTGCACGAACTTTTGCACTAGTTCGGCCCGTTTTGCACCGAGTTTCGTGAGGCAACCAAACGGTCGCAAACGCACCAAAACAGCACCGGATCCACCCCATTGGACCCTAAACTGATGTTTTCACCCAAATGGTACAAAACGACCAAACGTTAGTTTATGGTCCAATGAGTTGGATCAGTGCGTTGGTTATGAAAAATTCCGTCGCGACTTCGTGGCACGAACTTTTGCACTAGTTCGGGCCGTTTTCCACCGAGTTTCGTAAGGCAACCAAACAGTCCTGGATGCACCCAAATGGTATGAAATGCACCAAAATGTCAGTTTAGGGTCAAATGGGCTGGATCGGGTCCTTTCGTTGCGAAAAATTCTGACGCGACTTCGTGGCATGAACTTTTGCACTAGTTCGGCCCATTTTCCTCCGAGTTTCCTAAGGCAACCAAATGGTCCCGAATGCACCCAAATAGTATGAAACGCACCAAAACGTTAGTTTAGGGTCCAACGGGTTGGATCGGGTGCGTTTGTTGCGAAAAATTCCGACGCGACTTCGTGAAACGAACTTTTGCACTAGTTCGGCTCGTTTTGCGCCGAGTTTTGAAAGGCAACCAAATGGTCCCGAGTGCACCCAAATGGTACGAAATACACCAAAACATCAGTTAAGGTTCAAATGGGGTGGATCGGGTGCGTTCGTTGCGAAAATTCTGACGCGACTTCCTGGCACGAAATTTTGCACTAGATTGGCCCGTTTTGCCCCGAGTTTCGTAAGGCAACCAACGGTCCCGAATGCACCCAAAAGGTATGAAATGCTCCAAAACATCAGTTTAGGGTCAAATGGGGTGGATCGGGTGCATTTGTTGTGAAAATTTGGACGAGACTTCGTGGCACGAACTTTTGCACTAGTTCGGCCCGTTTTGCAGCAAGTTTCGTAAGGCAACCAAACGGTCTTGAATGCACACAAATGGTATGAAATACACCAAAACATCAGTATAGGGTCAAATGGGGTGCATCGGGTGCGTTCGTTGCGAAAAATTCTGACGCGACGTCATGGCACGAACTTTTGCACTAGTTCGACCAGTTTGCACTGAGTTTTGTAAGGCTACCAAAACAGTACCCAAGTGCGCCCAAATGGTACGAAATACACCAAAACGTCAGTTTAGGTTCAAATGAGGTGGATCGGGTGAGTTCGTTGGCGAAAAATTCTGACGCGACTTTCGTGGCACGAACTTTTGCACTTTGTTCGGCCTGTTTTCCACCGAGTTTCGTAAGGCAACCAAATGGACCCAAATGCACCCAAATGGTATGAAATGCACCAAAACGTCATTTTTTTTAGGGTCCAAATGGGGTGGATCGGGTGCGTTCGTTGCGAAAAATTCCGACGCGAACTTCATGGCACGAACTTTGCACTAGTTCGGCCCGTTTTGCCCCGAGTTTTGTAAGGCAAGCCAAATGGTTGCGAATGCACCCAAATGGTTCGAAATACACCAAATGTCAGCTTAGGGTCAAATGGGGTGGATCGGGTGCGTTCGTTGCGAAAAATTCCGACGCCGACTTCGTGGCACGAACTTTTGCACTAGATCGGCCCGTTTTCCACCGAGTTTCTTGAGGTAACCAAACGATGTTGGATGCACTCAAATGGTACAAAAATGCACCAAAATGTTAGTTTAGGGCCAAATGGGGTGGATCATGTGAGTTCGTTGCAAAAAATTCTGCCGCAACTTCAAGGCACGAACTTTTGCACTAAATCGGCCCGTTTTCCACCGAGTTTCGTAAGGCAACCAAACGGTCCCGAATGCACCCAAATGGTACAAAGCGCACTAAAACGTCAGCTTAGAGTCCAATGGGGTGGATCGGGCGCGTTCGTTGCAAAAAATTCCGACGCGACTTTGTGGCACGAACATTTTTACTTGTTCGACCCGTTTTGCACCGAGTTTCTTAAGGCAACCAAATTGTCCCGAATGCACCCAAATGTTACGAAATGCACCAAAACGTCAGTTTAGGGGCAATGGAGTGGATCGGGTGCGTTCGTTGCGAAAAATTCCGATGCAACTTCATGGAACGAACTTTTGCACTAGTTCGGCCCATTTTCCTCCGAGTTTCCTAAGGCAACCAAATGGTCCCGAATACACCCAAATAGTACAAAACGCACCAAAACGTCAGTTTCGGGTCCAATGGGTTGGATCGGGTGTGTTTGTTGCGAAAAATTCCAACGCGACTTCGTGGCACGAACTTTTGCACTAGATCGGCACGTTTTCCACCGAGTTTCGTAAGGCAACCAAACGGTCCCGAATGCACCCAAAAGGTACGAAATGCACCAAAATGTCAGTTTAGGGTCAAATGGGGTGGATTGGGTGCGTTCGTTGCGAAAAATTCGGACGTGACTTCGTGGCACGAACTTTTGCACTAGTTCGGCCCGTTTTGCAACCGAGTTTCGTAAGGCAACCAAAACGGTCCCCGAATGCACCCAATGGAACGAAACGCACCAAAACATCAGTTTAGGGGCCAATGGAGTGGATCGGGTGGCGTTTGTTGCCAAAAATTCCGACACGACTTCGTGGCACGAACTTTTGAACTAGTTCGTCTCGTTTTGCACCGAGTTTCGTGAGGCAACCAAACAGTCCTGGATGCACCCAAATGGTATCAAATGCACCAAAATGTCAGTTTAGGGCCAAATGGGGTGGATCAGGTGCGTTCGTTGTGAAAAATTCTGACGCAACTTCGTGGCACGAACTTTTGCACTAGATCGGCTCGTTTTCCACCGAGTTTCGTAAGGCAACCAAACAGTCCTGGATGCACCCAATGGTATGAAATGCACCAAAATGTCAGTTTAGGGTAAAATGGGCTGGATCGGGTGCGTTCGTTGCGATAAATTCTGACGCGACTTCGTGGCACGAACTTTTGCACTAGTTCGGCCCATTTCTTCCTCCGAGTTTCGTAAGGCAACCAAATGGACCCGAATGCACCCAAAAGGTATGAAATGCACCAAATTGTCAGTTTAGGGTCCAATGGGTTGGATCCTGTGCATTCGTTGCGAAAAATTCTGACGCGACTTCGTGCACGAACTTTTGCACTAGTTCGGCCCGTTTCGCATCGAGTTTCGTAAGGCAACCAAACGGTCCCGAATGCACCCAAATGGTAGAAAGCGCACCAAAACGTCAGCTTAGGGTCCAATGGGGTGGATCGGGTGCGTTCGTTGCAAAAAAATTCCGACGCAACTTCGTGGCACGAACTTTTGCACTAGTTCGGCCCATTTTCCTCCGAGTTTCCTAAGGCAACCAAATGGTCCCGAATACACCCAAATAGTACAAAACGCACCAAAACGTCAGTTTCGGGTCCAATGGGTTGGATCGGGTGTGTTTGTTGCGAAAAATTCCAACGCGACTTCGTGGCACGAACTTTTGCACTAGTTCGGCCCGTATTGCACCGAGTTTCGTAAGGCAACCCAACGGTCCCTAATGCACCCAAATGGTACGAAACGCACCAAAACGTTAGTTTATGGTCCAATGAGTTGGATCGTGTGCATTCGTTGCGAAAAATTATGACGCGACTTCGTGCACGAACATTTGCACTAGTTCGGCCCGTTTTGCACCGAGTTTCGTGAGGCAACCAAACGGTCGCAAACGCACCAAAACAGCACCGGATCCACCCCATTGGACCCTAAACTGATGTTTTGCACCCAAATGGTACAAAACGCACCAAAACGTTAGTTTATGGTCCAATGAGTTGGATCAGGTGCGTTGGTTATGAAAAATTCCGTCGCGACTTCGTGGCACGAACTTTTGCACTAGTTCGGGCCGTTTTCCACCGAGTTTCGTAAGGCAACCAAACAGTCCTGGATGCACCCAAATGGTATGAAATGCACCAAAATGTCAGTTTAGGGTCAAATGGGCTGGATCGGGTCCTTTCGTTGCGAAAAATTCTGACGCGACTTCGTGGCATGAACTTTTGCACTAGTTCGGCCCATTTTCCTCCGAGTTTCCTAAGGCAACCAAATGGTCCCGAATGCACCCAAATAGTATGAAACGCACCAAAACGTTAGTTTAGGGTCCAACGGGTTGGATCGGGTGCGTTTGTTGCGAAAAATTCCGACGCGACTTCGTGAAACGAACTTTTGCACTAGTTCGGCTCGTTTTGCGCCGAGTTTTGAAAGGCAACCAAATGGTCCCGAGTGCACCCAAATGGTACGAAATACACCAAAACATCAGTTAAGGTTCAAATGGGGTGGATCGGGTGCGTTCGTTGCGAAAAATTCTGACGCGACTTCCTGGCACGAAATTTTGCACTAGATTGGCCCGTTTTGCCCCGAGTTTCGTAAGGCAACCAAACGGTCCCGAATGCACCCAAAAGGTATGAAATGCTCCAAAACATCAGTTTAGGGTCAAATGGGGTGGATCGGGTGCATTTGTTGTGAAAATTTGGACGAGACTTCGTGGCACGAACTTTTGCACTAGTTCGGCCCGTTTTGCAGCAAGTTTCGTAAGGCAACCAAACGGTCTTGAATGCACACAAATGGTATGAAATACACCAAAACATCAGTATAGGGTCAAATGGGGTGCATCGGGTGCGTTCGTTGCGAAAAATTCTGACGCGACGTCATGGCACGAACTTTTGCACTAGTTCGACCAGTTTTGCACCGAGTTTTGTAAGGCTACCAAACAGTCCCAAGTGCGCCCAAATGGTACGAAATACACCAAAACGTCAGTTTAGGTTCAAATGAGGTGGATCGGGTGAGTTCGTTGCGAAAAATTCTGACGCGACTTCGTGGCACGAACTTTTGCACTTTGTTCGGCCTGTTTTCCACCGAGTTTCGTAAGGCAACCAAATGGACCCAAATGCACCCAAATGGTATGAAATGCACCAAAACGTCAGTTTAGGGTCCAATGGGGTGGATCGGGTGCGTTCGTTGCGAAAAATTCCGACGCGACTTCATGGCACGAACTTTTGCACTAGTTCGGCCCGTTTTGCCCCGAGTTTTGTAAGGCAGCCAAATGGTTGCGAATGCACCCAAATGGTTCGAAATACACCAAAATGTCAGCTTAGGGTCAAATGGGGTGGATCGGGTGCGTTCGTTGCGAAAAATTCCGACGCGACTTCGTGGCACGAACTTTTGCACTAGATCGGCCCGTTTTCCACCGAGTTTCTTGAGGTAACCAAACGATGTTGGATGCACTCAAATGGTACAAAATGCACCAAAATGTTAGTTTAGGGCCAAATGGGGTGGATCATGTGAGTTCGTTGCAAAAAATTCTGCCGCAACTTCAAGGCACGAACTTTTGCACTAAATCGGCCCGTTTTCCACCGAGTTTCGTAAGGCAACCAAACGGTCCCGAATGCACCCAAATGGTACAAAGCGCACTAAAACGTCAGCTTAGAGTCCAATGGGGTGGATCGGGCGCGTTCGTTGCAAAAAATTCCGACGCGACTTTGTGGCACGAACATTTTTACTTGTTCGACCCGTTTTGCACCGAGTTTCTTAAGGCAACCAAATTGTCCCGAATGCACCCAAATGTTACGAAATGCACCAAAACGTCAGTTTAGGGGCCAATGGAGTGGATCGGGTGCGTTCGTTGCGAAAAATTCCGATGCAACTTCATGGAACGAACTTTTGCACTAGTTCGGCCCCATTTTCCCTCCGAGTTTCCTAAGGCAACCAAATGGTCCCGAATACACCCAAATAGTACAAAACGCACCAAAACGTCAGTTTCGGGTCCAATGGGTTGGATCGGGTGTGTTTGTTGCGAAAAATTCCAACGCGACTTCGTGGCACGAACTTTTGCACTAGATCGGCACGTTTTCCACCGAGTTTCGTAAGGCAACCAAACGGTCCCGAATGCACCCAAAAGGTACGAAATGCACCAAAATGTCAGTTTAGGGTCAAATGGGGTGGATTGGGTGCGTTCGTTGCGAAAAATTCGGACGTGACTTCGTGGCACGAACTTTTGCACTAGTTCGGCCCGTTTTGCACCGAGTTTCGTAAGGCAACCAAACGGTCCCGAATGCACCCAATGGAACGAAACGCACCAAAACATCAGTTTAGGGGCCAATGGAGTGGATCGGGTGCGTTTGTTGCCAAAAATTCCGACACGACTTCGTGGCACGAACTTTTGAACTAGTTCGTCTCGTTTTGCACCGAGTTTCGTGAGGCAACCAAACAGTCCTGGATGCACCCAAATGGTATGAAATGCACCAAAATGTCAGTTTAGGGCCAAATGGGGTGGATCAGGTGCGTTCGTTGCGATAAATTCTGACGCAACTTCGTGGCACGAACTTTTGCACTAGTTCGGCCCATTTTCCTCCGAGTTTCCTAAGGCAACCAAATGGTCCCGAATGCACCCAAATAGTACGAAACGCACCAAAATGTCAGTTTAGGGGCCAATGGAGTGGATCGGGTGCATTCGTTGCGAAAAATTCTGACGCAACTTCGTGGCACGAACTTTTGCACTAGTTCGGCCCATTTTCCTCCGAGTTTCCTAAGGCAACCAAATGGTCCCGAATACACCCAAATAGTACAAAACGCACCAAAACGTCAGTTTCGGGTTCAATGGGTTGGATCGGGTGTGTTTGTTGCGAAAAATTCCAACGCGACTTCGTGGCACGAACTTTTGCACTAGATCGGCGCGTTTTCCACCGAGTTTCGTAAGGCAACCAAACGGTCCCGAATGCACCCAAAAGGTACGAAATACACCAAAATGTCAGTTTAGGGTCAAATGGGGTGGATCGGGTGCGTTCGTTGCGAAAAATTCGGATGTGACTTCGTGGCACGAACTTTTGCACTAGTTCGGCCCGTTTTGCACCGAGTTTCGTAAGGCAACCAAACGGTCCCGAATGCACCCAATGGAACGAAACGCACCAAAACATCAGTTTAGGGGCCGATGGAGTGGATCGAGTGCGTTTGTTGCCAAAAATTCGGACGCGACTTCGTGGCACGAACTTTTGAACTAGTTCGTCTCGTTTTGCACCGAGTTTCGTGAGGCAACCAAACAGTCCTGGATGCACCCAAATGGTATGAAATGCACCAAAATGTCAGTTTAGGGCCAAATGGGGTGGATCAGGTGCGTTCGTTGTGAAAAATTCTGACGCAACTTCGTGGCACGAACTTTTGCACTAGATCGGCTCGTTTTCCACCGAGTTTCGTAAGGCAACCAAACAGTCCTGGATGCACCCAAATGGTATGAAATGCACCAAAATGTCAGTTTAGGGTCAAATGGGCTGGATCAGGTGCGTTCGTTGCTATAAATTCTGATGCAACTTCGTGGCACGAACTTTTGCACTAGTTCGGCCCATTTTCCTCCGAGTTTCCTAAGGCAACCAAATGGTCCCGAATGCACCCAAATAGTACTAAACGCACCAAAACGTTAGTTTAGGGTCCAATGGGTTGGATCGGGTGCATTTGTTGCGAAAAATTCCGACGCGACTTCGTGGCACGATCTTTTGCACTAGTTCGGCCCGTATTGCACCGAGTTTCGTAAGGCAACCCAACGGTCCCGAATGGCACCCAAATGGTACGAAACGCACCAAAACGTTAGTTTATGGTCCAATGAGTTGGATCGTGTGCATTCGTTGTGAAAAATTCCGACGCGACTTCATGGCACGAACTTTTGCACTAGTTCGGCCCGTTTTGCCCCGAGTTTTGTAAGGCAGCCAAATGGTTGCGAATGCACCCAAATGGTTCGAAATACACCAAAATGTCAGCTTAGGGTCAAATGGGGTGGATCGGGTGTGTTCGTTGCGAAAAATTCCGACGCGACCTCGTGGCACGAACTTTTGCACTAGATCGGCCCGTTTTCCACCGAGTTTCTTGAGGTAACCAAATGATGTTGGATGCACTCAAATGGTACAAAATGCACCAAAATGTTAGTTTAGGGCCAAATGGGGTGGATCATGTGAGTTCGTTGCAAAAAATTCTGCCGCAACTTCAAGGCACGAACTTTTGCACTAAATCGGCCCGTTTTCCACCGAGTTTCGTAAGGCAACCAAACGGTCCCGAATGCACCCAAATGGTACAAAGCGCACCAAAACGTCAGCTTAGGGTCCAATGGGGTGGATCGGGCGCGTTCGTTGCAAAAAATTCCGACGCGACTTTGTGGCACGAACATTTTTACTTGTTCGACCCGTTTTGCACCGAGTTTCTTAAGGCAACCAAATTGTCCCGAATGCACCCAAATGTTACGAAATGCACCAAAACGTCAGTTTAGGGGCCAATGGAGTGGATCGGGTGCGTTCGTTGCGAAAAATTCCGATGCAACTTCATGGAACGAACTTTTGCACTAGTTCGGCCCATTTTCCTCCGAGTTTCCTAAGGCAACCAAATGGTCCCGAATACACCCAAATAGTACAAAACGCACCAAAACGTCAGTTTCGGGTCCAATGGGTTGGATCGGGTGCATTTGTTGCGAAAAATTCCGAAGCGACTTCGTGGCACGAACTTTTGCACTAGATCGGCGCGTTTTCCACCGAGTTTCGTAAGGCAACCAAACGGTCCCAAATGCACCCAAAAGGTACGAAATGCACCAAAATGTCAATTTAGGGTCAAATGGGGTGGATCGGGTGTGTTCGTTGCGAAAAATTCGGATGTGACTTCGTGGCACGAACTTTTGCACTAGTTCGGCCCGTTTTGCACCGAGTTTCGTGAGGCAACCAAACAGTCCTGGATGCACCCAAATGGTATGAAATGCACCAAAATGTCAGTTTAGGGCCAAATGGGGTGGATCAGGTGCGTTCGTTGTGAAAAATTCTGACGCAACTTCGTGGCACGAACTATTGCACTAGATCGGCTCGTTTTCCACCGAGTTTCGTAAGGCAATCAAACAGTCATGGATGCACCCAAATGGTATGAAATGCACCAAAATGTCAGTTTAGGGTCAAATGGGCTATATCGGGTGCGTTCGTTGCGATAAATTCTGACGCAACTTCGTGGCACGAACTTTGGCACTAGTTCGGCCCATTTTCCTCCGAGTTTCCTAAGGCAACCAAATGGTCCCGAATGCACCCAAATAGTACGAAACGCACCAAAACGTCAGTTTAGGGGCCAATGGAGTGGATCGGGTGCATTCGTTGCGAAAAATTCTGACGCAACTTCGTGGCACGAACTTTTGCACTAGTTCGGCCCATTTTCCTCCGAGTTTCCTAAGGCAACCAAATGGTCCCGAATACACCCAAATAGTACAAAACGCACCAAAACGTCAGTTTCGGGTTCAATGGGTTGGATCGGCGCGTTTTCCACCGAGTTTCGTAAGGCAACCAAACGGTCCCAAATGCACCCAAAAGGTACGAAATGCACCAAAATGTCAATTTAGGGTCAAATGGGGTGGATCGGGTGTGTTCGTTGCGAAAAATTCGGATGTGACTTCGTGGCACGAACTTTTGCACTAGTTCGGCCCGTTTTGCACCGAGTTTCGTAAGGCAACCAAACGGTCCCGAATGCACCCAATGGAACGAAACGCACCAAAACATCAGTTTAGGGGCCAATGGAGTGGATCGAGTGCGTTTGTTGCCAAAAATTCCGACGCGACTTCGTGGCACGAACTTTTGAACTAGTTCGTCTCGTTTTGCACCGAGTTTCGTGAGGCAACCAAACAGTCCTGGATGCACCCAAATGGTATGAAATGCACCAAAATGTCAGTTTAGGGCCAAATGGGGTGGATCAGGTGCGTTCGTTGTGAAAAATTCTGACGCAACTTCGTGGCACGAACTTTTGCACTAGTTCGGCCCATTTTCCTCCGAGTTTCCTAAGGCAACCAAATGGTCCCGAATGCACCCAAATAGTACGAAACGCACCAAAACGTTAGTTTAGGGTCCAATGGGTTGGATCGGGTGCGTTTGTTGCGAAAAATTCCGACGCGACTTCGTGGCACGATCTTTTGCACTAGTTCGGCCCGTATTGCACCGAGTTTCGTAAGGCAACCCAACGGTCCCGAATGCCACCCAAATGGTACGAAACGCACCAAAACGTTAGTTTATGGTCCAATGAGTTGGATCGTGTGCATTCGTTGCGAAAAATTCTGACGCGACTTCGTGCACGAACTTTTGCACTAGTTCGGCCCGTTTTGCACCGAGTTTCGTGAGGCAACCAGACGATCGCAAACGCACCCAAATAGTACGAAACGCACCAAAACAGCACCGGATCCACCCCATTGGACCCTAAACTGATGTTTTGCACAGAAATGGTACGAAACGCACCAAAACGTTAGTTTATGGTCCAATGAGTTGGATCGGGTGCGTTGGTTATGAAAAATTCCGTCGCGACTTCGTGGCACGAACTTTTGCACTAGTTCGGGCCGTTTTCCACCGAGTTTCGTAAGGCAACCAAACAGTCCTGGATGCACCCAAATGGTATGAAATGCACCAAAATGTTAGTTTAGGGTCAAATGGGCTGGATCGGGTGCTTTCGTTGCGAAAAATTCTAACGCGACTTCGTGGCACGAACTTTTGCACTAGTTCGGCCCATTTTCCTCCGAGTTTCCAAAGGCAATCAAATGGTCCCGAATGCCCCCAAATAGTACGAAACGCACCAAAACGTTAGTTTAGGGTCCAACGGGTTGGATCGGGTGCGTTTGTTGCGAAAAATTCCGACGCGACTTCGTGAAACGAACTTTTGCACTAGTTCGGCTCGTTTTGCGCCGAGTTTTGAAAGGCAACCAAACGGTCCCGAGTGCACCCAAATGGTACGAAATACAACAAAACATCAGTTAAGGTTCAAATGGGGTGGATCGGGTGCGTTCGTTGTGAAACATTCTGACGCGACTTCGTGTCACGAAATTTTGCACTAGATTGGCCCGTTTTGCCCCGAGTTTCGTAAGGCAACCAAACGGTCCCGAATGCACCCAAAAGGTATGAAATCCTCCAAAACGTCAGTTTAGGGTCAAATGGGGTGGATCGGGTGCATTTGTTGTGAATATTTGGACGCGACTTCGTGGCACGAACTTTTACACTAGTTCGGGCCGTTTTGTACCAAGTTTCGTAAGGCAACCAAATGGACCCGAATGCACCCAAAAGGTATGAAATGCACCAACACGTCAGTTTAGGGTCCAATGGGGTGGATCGGGTGCGTTCGTTGCGAAAAATTCCGACGCGACTTCATGGCACGAACTTTTGCACCGAGTTCGGCCCGTTTTGCCCCGAGTTTTGTAAGGCAACCAAATGGTTCCGAATGCACCCAAATGGTTCGAAATACGCCAAAATGTCTGCTTAGGGTCAAATGGGATGGATCGGGTGCGTTCGTTGCGAAAAATTCCGACGCGACTTCGTGGCATGAACTTTTGCACTAGATCGGCCCGTTTTGCACCGAGTTTCGTGAGGCAACCAAACAGTCCTGGATGCACCCAAATGGTATGAAATGCACCAAAATGTCAGTTTAGGGCCAAATGGGGTGGATCAGGTGCGTTCGTTGTGAAAAATTCTGACGCAACTTCGTGGCACGAACTTTTGCACTAGATCGGCTCGTTTTCCACCGAGTTTCTTGAGGTAACCAAACGGTGTTGGATGCACTCAAATGGTACGAAATGCACCAAAATGTTAGTTTAGGGCCAAATGGGGCGGATCATGTGAGTTCGTTGCAAAAAATTCTGCCGCAACTTCGAGGCGCGAACTTTTGCACTAAATCGGCCCGTTTTCCACCGAGTTTCGTAAGGCAACCAAACGGTCCCAAATGCACCCAAATGGTACAAAGCGCACCAAAATGTCAGCTTAGGGTCCAATGGGGTGGATCGGGCGTGTTCGTTGCAAAAAATTCCGACGCGACTTTGTGGCACGAACATTTTTACTTGTTCGGCCCGTTTTGCACCGAGTTTCTTAAGGCAACCAAATTGTCCCGAATGCACCCAAATGGTACAAAGCGCACCAAAACATCAGCTTTGGGTCCAATGGGGTGGATCGGGCGCGTTCGTTGCAAAAAATTTCGACGCGACTTTGTGGCACGAACATTTTTCCTTGTTCGACCCGTTTTGCACCGAGTTTCTTAAGGCAACCAAATTGTCCCGAATGCACCCAAATGTTACGAAATGCACCAAAACGTCAGTTTAGGGGCCAATGGAGTGGATCGGGTGCGTTCGTTGCGAAATATTCCGATGCAACTTCGTGGCACGAACTTTGGCACTAGTTCGGCCCATTTTCCTCCGAGTTTCCTAAGGCAACCAAATGGTCCCGAATGCACCCAAATAGTACGAAACGCACCAAAACGTCAGTTTAGGGGCCAATGGAGTGGATCGGGTGCATTCGTTGCGAAAAATTCTGACGCAACTTCGTGGCACGAACTTTTGCACTAGTTCGGCCCATTTTCCTCCGAGTTTCCTAAGGCAACCAAATGGTCCCGAATACACCCAAATAGTACAAAACGCACCAAAACGTCAGTTTCGGGTTCAATGGGTTGTATCGGGTGTGTTTGTTGCGAAAAATTCCAACGCGACTTCGTGGCACGAACTTTTGCACTAGATCGGCGCGTTTTCCACCGAGTTTCGTAAGGCAACCAAACGGTCCCGAATGCACCCAAAAGGTACGAAATACACCAAAATGTCAGTTTAGGGTCAAATGGGGTGGATCGGGTGCGTTCGTTGCGAAAAATTCGGATGTGACGTCGTGGCACGAACTTTTGCACTAGTTCGGCCCGTTTTGCACCGAGTTTCGTAAGGCAACCAAACGGTCCCGAATGCACCCAATGGAACGAAACGCACCAAAACATCAGTTTAGGGGCCAATGGAGTGGATCGAGTGCATTTGTTGCCAAAAATTCCGACGCGACTTCGTGGCACGAACTTTTGAACTAGTTCGTCTCGTTTTGCACCGAGTTTCGTGAGGCAACCAAACAGTCCTGGATGCACCCAAATGGTATGAAATGCACCAAAATGTCAGTTTAGGGCCAAATGGGGTGGATCAGGTGCGTTCGTTGTGAAAAATTCTGACGCAACTTCGTGGCACGAACTTTTGCACTAGTTCGGCCCATTTTCCTCCGAGTTTCCTAAGGCAACCAAATGGTCCCGAATGCACCCAAATAGTACGAAACGCACCAAAACGTTAGTTTAGGGTCTAATGGGTTGGATCGGGTGCGTTTGTTGCGAAAAATTCCGACGCGACTTCGTGGCACGATCTTTTGCACTAGTTCGGCCCGTATTGCACCGAGTTTCGTAAGGCAACCCAACGGTCCCGAATGCCACCCAAATGGTACGAAACGCACCAAAACGTTAGTTTATGGTCCAATGAGTTGGATTGTGTGCATTCGTTGCGAAAAATTCTGACGCGACTTCGTGCACGAACTTTTGCACTAGTTCGGCCCGTTTTGCACCGAGTTTCGTGAGGCAACCAGACGATCGCAAACGCACCCAAATAGTACGAAACGCACCAAAACAGCACCGGATCCACCCCATTGGACCCTAAACTGATGTTTTGCACCCAAATGGTACGAAACGCACCAAAACGTTAGTTTATGGTCCAATGAGTTGGATCGGGTGCGTTGGTTATGAAAAATTCCATCGCGACTTCGTGGCACGAACTTTTGCACTAGTTCGGGCCGTTTTCCACCGAGTTTCGTAAGGCAACCAAACAGTCCTGGATGCACCCAAATGGTATGAAATGCACCAAAATGTCAGTTTAGGGTCAAATGGGCTGGATCGGGTGCTTTCGTTGCGAAAAATTCTGACGCGACTTCGTGGCACGAACTTTTGCACTAGTTCGGCCCATTTTCCTCCGAGTTTCCTAAGGCAATCAAATGGTCCCGAATGCCCCCAAATAGTACGAAACGCACCAAAACGTTAGTTTAGGGTCCAACGGGTTGGATCGGGTGCGTTTGTTGCGAAAAATTCCGACGCGACTTCGTGAAACGAACTTTTGCACTAGTTCGGCTCGTTTTGCGCCGAGTTTTGAAAGGCAACCAAACGGTCCCGAGTGCACCCAAATGGTACGAAATACAACAAAACATCAGTTAAGGTTCAAATGGGGTGGATCGGGTGCGTTCGTTGTGAAAAATTCTGACGCGACTTCGTGGCACGAAATTTTGCACTAGATTGGCCCGTTTTGCCCCGAGTTTCGTAAGGCAACCAAACGGTCCCGAATGCACCCAAAAGGTATGAAATCCTCCAAAACGTCAGTTTAGGGTCAAATGGGGTGGATCGGGTGCATTTGTTGTGAATATTTGGACGCGACTTCGTGGCACGAACTTTTACACTAGTTCGGCCCGTTTTGCACCAAGTTTCGTAAGGCAACCAAACGGTCTCGAATGCACCCAAATGGTATGAAATACACCAAAACATCAGTATAGGGTCAAATGGGGTGCATCGGGTGCGTTCGTTGCGAAAAATTCTGACGCGACGTCGTGGCACGAACTTTTGCAGTAGTTCGACCAGTTTTGCACCGAGTTTTGTAAGGCTACCAAACAGTCCCAAGTGCGCCCAAATGGTATGAAATACACCAAAATGTCAGTTTAGGTTCAAATGAGGTGGATCGGGTGAGTTCGTTGCGAAAAATTCTGACGCGACTTCGTGGCACGAACTTTTGCACTTGTTCGGCCTGTTTTCCACCGAGTTTCGTAAGGCAACCAAATGGACCCGAATGCACCCAAAAGGTATGAAATGCACCAACACGTCAGTTTAGGGTCCAATGGGGTGGATCGGGTGCGTTCGTTGCGAAAAATTCCGACGCGACTTCATGGCACTAACTTTTGCACTAGTTCGGCCCGTTTTGCCCCGATTTTGTAAGGCAACCAAATGGTTCCGAATGCACCCAAATGGTTCGAAATACACCAAAATGTCAGCTTAGGGTCAAATTGGGTGGATGGGGTGCATTCGTTGCGAAAAATTCCGACGCGACTTCGTGGCACGAACTTTTGCACGAGATCGGCCCGTTTTCCACCGAGTTTCTTGAGGTAACCAAACGGTGTTGGATGCACTCAAATGGAACGAAATGCACCAAAATGTTAGTTTAGGGCCAAATGGGGTGGATCATGTGAGTTTGTTGCAAAAAAATTCTGCCGCAACTTCGTGGCACGAACTTTTGCACTAAACCGGCCCGTTTTCCACCGAGTTTCGTAAGGCAACCAAACGGTCCCGAATGCACCCAAATGGTACAAAGCGCTCCAAAACGTCAGCGTAGGGTCCAATGGGGTGGATCGGGCGCGTTTGTTGCAAAAAATTCCGACGCGACTTTGTGGCACGAACATTTTTACTTGTTCGGCCCATTTTGCACCGAGTTTCTTAAGGCAACCAAATTGTCCCGAATGCACCCAAATGGTACAAAGCGCACCAAAACGTCAGCTTAGGGTCCAATGGGGTGGATCGGGCGCGTTCGTTGCAAAAAATTCCGACGCGACTTTGTGGCACGAACATTTTTACTTGTTCGACCCGTTTTGCACCGAGTTTCTTAAGGCAACCAAATTGTCCCGAATGCACCCAAATGTTACGAAATGCACCAAAACGTCAGTTTAGGGGCCAATGGAGTGGATCGGGTGCGTTCGTTGCGAAAAATTCTGATGCAACTTCGTGGCACGAACTTTTGCACTAGTTCGGCCCATTTTCCTCCGAGTTTCCTAAGGCAACCAAATGGTCCCGAATGCACCCAAATAGTACGAAACGCACGAAAACGTTAGTTTAGGGTCCAATGGGTTGGATCGGGTGCGTTTGTTGCGAAAAATTCCGACGCGACTTCGTGGCACGAACTTTTGCACTAGTTCGGCCCGTATTGCACCGAGTTTCGTAAGGCAACCCAACAGTCCCGAATGCACCCAAATGGTACGAAATGCACCAAAACGTTAGTTTATGGTCCAATGAGTTGGATCGTGTGCATTCGTTGCGAAAAATTCTGACGCGACTTCGTGCACGAACTTTTGCACTAGTTCGGCCCGTTTTGCACCGAGTTTCGTGAGGCAACCAAACGGTCGCAAACGCACCCAAATAGTACGAAACGCACCAAAACAGCACCGGATCCACCCCATTGGACCCTAAACTGATGTTTTGCACCCAAATGGTACGAAACGCACCAAAACGTTAGTTTATGGTCCAATGAGTTGGATCGGGTGCGTTGGTTATGAAAAATTCCGTCGCGACTTCGTGGCACGAACTTTTGCACTAATTCGGGCCGTTTTCCACCGAGTTTCGTAAGGCAACCAAACAGTCCTGGATGCACCCAAATCGTATGAAATGCACCAAAATGTCAGTTTAGGGTCAAATGGGCTGGATCGGGTGCTTTCGTTGCGAAAAATTCTGACGCGACTTCGTGGCACGAACTTTTGCACTAGTTCGGCCCATTTTCCTCCGAGTTTCCTAAGGCAACCAAATGGTCCCGAATGCCCCCAAATAGTACGAAACGCACCAAAACGTTAGTTTAGGGTCCAACGGGTTGGATCGGGTGCGTTTGTTGCGAAAAATTAAGACGCGACTTCGTGAAACGAACTTTTGCACTAGTTCGGCTCGTTTTGCGCCGAGTTTTGAAAGGCAAGCAAACGGTCACGAGTGCACCCAAATGGTACGAAATACACCAAAACATCAGGTAAGGTTCAAATGGGGTGGATCGGGTGCGTTCGTTGCGAAAAATTCTGATGCGACTTCGTGGCACGAAATTTTGCACTAGATTGGCCCGTTTTGCCCCGAGTTTCGTAAGGCTACCAAACGGTCCCGAATGCACCCAAAAGGTATGAAATCCTCCAAAACGTCAGTTTAGGGTCAAATGGGGTGGATCGGGTGCATTTGTTGTGAAAATTTGGACGCGACTTCGTGGCACGAACTTTTGCACTAGTTCGTTTTGCACCAAGTTTCGTAAGGCAACCAAACGGTCTTGAATGCACCCAAATGGTATGAAATACACCAAAACATCAGTATAGGGTCAAATGGGGTGCATCGGGTACGTTCGTTGCGAAAAATTCTGACGCGACGTCGTGGCTCGAACTTTTGCACTAGTTCGACCAGTTTAGCACCGAGTTTTGTAAGGCTACCAAACAGTCCCAAGTGCGCCCAAATGGTACGAAATACACCAAAACGTCAGTTTAGGTTCAAATGAGGTGGATCGGGTGAGTTTGTTGCGAAAAATTCTGACGCGACTTCGTGGCATGAACTTTTGCACTTGTTCGGCCTGTTTTCCACCGAGTTTCGTAAGGCAACCAAATGGACCCGAATGCACCCAAAAGGTATGAAATGCACCAAAACGTCAGTTTAGGGTCCAATGGGGTGGATCGGGTGCATTCGTTGCGAAAAATTCCGACGCAACTTCATGGCACGAACTTTTGCACTAGTTCGGCCCGTTTTGCCCCGAGTTTTGTAAGGCAACCAAATGGTTGCGAATGCACCCAAATGGTTCGAAATACGCCAAAATGTCAGCTTAGGGTCAGATGGGGTGGATCGGGTGCGTTCGTTGCGAAAAATTCCGACGCGACTTCGTGGCACGAACTTTTGCACTAGATCGGCCCGTTTTCCACCGAGTTTCTTGAGGTAACCAAACGGTGTTGGATGCACTCAAATGGTACAAAATGCACCAAAATGTTAGTTTAGGGCCAAATGGGGTGGATCATGTGAATTCGTTGCAAAAAATTCTGCCGCAACTTCGAGGCACGAACTTTTGCACTAAATCGGCCCGTTTTCCACCGAGTTTCGTAAGGCAACCAAACGGTCCCGAATGCACCCAAATGGTACAAAGCGCACCAAAACGTCAGCTTAGGGTCCAATGGGGTGGATCGGGCGTGTTCGTTTCAAAAAATTCCGACGCGACTTTGTGGCACGAACATTTTTACTTGCTCGGCCCGTTTTACACCGAGTTTCTTAAGGCAACCAAATTGTCTCGAATGCACCCAAATGTTACGAAATGCACCAAAACGTCAGTTTAGGGGCCAATGGAGTGGATCGGGTGCGTTCATTGCGAAAAAGTCCGACGCAACTTCGTGGCACGAACTTTTGCACTAGTTCGGCCCATTTTCCTCCGAGTTTCCTAAGGCAACCAAATGGTCCCGAATACACCCAAATAGTACAAAACGCACCAAAACGTCAGTTTCGGGTCCAATGGGTTGGATCAGTTGCGTTTGTTGCGAAAAATTCCGACGCGACTTCGTGGCACGAACTTTTGCACTAGATCGGCGCGTTTTCCACCGAGTTTCGTAAGGCAACCAAACGGTCCCGAATGCACCCAAAAGGTACGAAATGCACCAAAATGTCAATTTAGGGTCAAATGGGGTGGATCGGGTGCGTTCGTTGCGAAAAATTCGGATGAGACTTCGTGGCACGAACTTTTGCACTAGTTCGGCCCGTTTTGCACCGAGTTTCGTAAGGCAACCAAACGGTTCTGAATGCACCCAATGGAACAAAACGCACCAAAACATCAGTTTAGGGGCCAATGGAGTGGATCGGGTGCGTTCATTGCCAACAATTCCGACGCGACTTCGTGGCACGAACTTTTGAACTAGTTCGTCTCGTTTTGCACCGAGTTTCGTGAGGCAACCAAACAGTCCTGGATGCACCCAAATGGTATGAAATGCACCAAAATGTCAGTTTAGGGCCAAATGGGGTGGATCAGGTGCGTTCGTTGTGAAAAATTCTGACAAAACTTCGTGGCACGAACTTTTGCACTAGATCGGCTCGTTTTCCACCGAGTTTCGTAAGGCAACCAAACAGTCCTGGATGCACCCAAATGGTATGAAATGCACCAAAATGTCAGTTTAGGGTCAAATGGGCTGGATCGGGTGCGTTCGTTGCGATAAATTCTGACGCAACTTCGTGGCACGAACTTTTGCACTAGTTCGGCCCATTTTCCTCCGAGTTTCCTAAGGCAACCAAATGGTCCCGAATGCACCCAAATAGTACGAAACGCACCAAAACGTTAGTTTAGGGTCCAATGGGTTGGATCGGGTGCGTTTGTTGCGAAAAATTCCGACGCGACTTCGTGGCACGAACTTTTGCACTAGTTCGGCCCGTATTGTACCGAGTTTCGTAAGGCAACCCAACGGTCCCGAATGCACCCAAATGGTACGAAACACACCAAAACGTTAGTTTATGGTCCAATGAGTTGGATCGTGTGCATTCGTTGCGAAAAATTCTGACGCGACTTCGTGCACGAACTTTTGCACTAGTTCGGCCCGTTTTGCACCGAGTTTCGTGAGGCAACCAAACGGTCGCAAACGCACCCAAATAGTACGAAACGCACCAAAACAGCACCGGATCCACCCCATTGGACCCTAGACTGATGTTTTGGGGTCCAATGGGGTGGATCGGGTCGTTGGTTATGAAAAATTCCGTCGCGACTTCGTGGCACGAACTCTTGCACTAGTTCGGGCCGTTTTCCACCGAGTTTCGTAAGGCAACCAAACAGTCCTGGATGCACCCAAAAGGTATGAAATGCACCAAAATATCAGTTTAGGGTCAAATGGGCTGGATCGGGTCCTTTCGTTGCGAAAAATTCTGACGCGACTTCGTGGCACGAACTTTTGCACTAGTTCGGCCCATTTTCCTCCGATTTCCTAAGGCAACCAAATGGTCCCGAATGCAACCAAATAGTACGAAACGCACCAAAACGTTAGTTTAGGGTCCAACGGGTTGGATCGGGTGCGTTTGTTGCGAAAAATTCCGACGCGACTTCGTGAAACAAACTTTTGCACTAGTTCGGCTCGTTTTGCGCCGAGTTTTGAAAGGCAACCAAACGGTCCCGAGTGCACCCAAATGGTACGAAATACACCCAAACATCAGTTAAGGTTCAAATGGGTTGGATCGGGTGCGTTCGTTGCGAAAAATTCTGACGCGACTTCGTGGCACGAACTTTTGCACTAGTTTGGCCCGTTTTCCACCTAGTTTCATAAGGCATCAAAATGGTCCCGAATGCACCCAAATAGTACAAAACGCACCAAAATGTCAGTTTAGGGTCAATGGGTTGGATCGGGTGCGTTCGTTGCGAAAAATTCCGACGCGACTTTGTGGCATGAACTTTTGCACTAGTTCGGCCCGTTTCGCCCCGAGTTTCGTAAGTCTATGAAACGGTCCCGAATGTAGACAAATAGTACGAAACACACCAAAATGTCAGTTTATGGTCCAATAGGGTGGATTGGGTGCGTTTGCTGCGAAAAATTCTGATGCGACTTCGTGGCACGAACTTTTGCACTAGTTCGGCCCGTATTGAACTGAGTTTTGTAAGGCAACCAAACTGTCCTGAATGCACCCAAATGGTACAAAATACACCAAAATAGCACCCGATCCACACCATTGGACCCTAAACTGATGTTTTGGAGTTCAATGGGATGGATCGAGTGATTTGCTGCGAAAAATTCCGCCGCGACTTCGTGGCACGAACTTTTAAACTTGTTCAGCCCGTTTTCCATCGAGTTTCTTGAGGTAACCAAACGGTGCTGGATGCACTCAAATGGTACGAAATGCACCAAAATGTCAGTTTAGGGCCAAATGGGGTGGATCAGGTGAGTTCGTTGCGAAAAATTCTACCGCAACTTCGAGGCACGAACTTTTGCACTAAATCGGCCCGTTTTCCACCGAGTTTCGTAAGGCTACCAAACGGTCCGGAATGCACCCAATGGTACGAAACGCACTAAAACATAAGTATAGGGTCCAATGGGATGGATCGGGTGCATTCGTTACGAAAAATTCCGACGCGACTTTGTGGCACGAAATTTTGCACTAGATTGGCCCGTTTTGCCCCGAGTTTCGTAAGGCAACCAAACGGTCCCGAATGCACCCAAAAGGTATGAAATGCTCCAAAACGTCAGTTTAGGGTCAAATGGGGTGAATGCATTTGTTGGCAAAATTTGGACGCGACTTCGTGCACGAACTTTTGCACTGGTTCGGCCCGTTTTGCACCAAGTTCCGTAAGGCAACCAAACGGTCTTGAATGCACCCAAATGGTATGAAATACACCAAAACATCAGTATAGGGTCAAATGGGGTGCATCGGGTGCGTTCGTTGCGAAAAATTCTGATGCGACGTCGGGGCACGAACTTTTGCACTAGTTCGACCAGTTTTGCAACGAGTATTGTAAGGCTACCAAACAGTCCCAAGTGCGCCCAAATGGTACGAAATACACCAAAACATCAGTTTAGGTTCAAATGAGGTGGATCGGGTGCGTTCGTTGCGAAAAATTCAGACGCGACTTCGTGGCACGAACTTTTGCACTTGTTCGGCCTGTTTTCCACCGAGTTTCGTAAGGCAACCAAATGGACCCGAATGCACCCAAAAGGTATGAAATGCACCAAAACGTCAGTTTAGGGTCCAATGGGGTGGATCGGGTGCATTCGTTGCGAAAAATTCCGACGCGACTTCATGGCACGAACTTTTGCACTAGTTCGGCCCGTTTTGCCCTGAGTTTTGTAAGGCAACCAAATGGTTGCGAATGCACCCAAATGGTTCGAAATACACCAAAAAGTCAGCTTAGGGTCAAATGGGGTGGATCGGTTGCGTTCGTTGCGAAAAATTCCGATGCGACTTCGTGGCACGAACTTTTGCACTAGATCGGCCCGTTTTCCACCGAGTTTCTTGAGGTAACCAAACGGTGTTGGATGCACTCAAATGGTACGAAATGCACCAAAATGTTAGTTTAGGGCCAAATGGGGTGGATCATGTGAGTTCGTTCAAAAAATTCTGCCGCAACTTCGAGGCACGAACTTTTGCACTAAATCGGCCCGTTTTCCACCGAGTTTCGTAAGGCAACCAAACAGTCCGGAATGCACCCAATGGTACGAAACGCACCAAAACATAAGTTTAGTGTCCAATGGGGTGGATCTGGTGCGTTCGTTGCGAAAAATTCCGACGCGACTTCGTGGCACGAAATTTTGCACTAGATCGGCCCGTTTTGCCCCGAGTTTCGTAAGGCATCCAAACGGTCCCGAATGCACCCAAAAGTTATGAAATGCACCAAAACGTCAGTTTAGGGTCAAATGGGGTGGATCGGGTGCATTTGTTGTGAAAAATTTGGACGCGACTTCGGGACACGAAATTTTGCACTAGTTCGGCCCGTTTTGCACAAAGTTTCGTAAGGCAACCAAACGGTCCTGAATGCACCCAAATGGTACGAAATACACCAAAACATCAGTTTAGGGTCAAATGGAGTGCATCGGGTGCGTTCGTTGCGAAAAATTCTGACGCGACTTCGTGGCACGAACTTTTGCACTAGTTCGGCCCATTTTCCTCCGAGTTTCCTATGGCAACCAAATGGTCCCGAATACACCAAAATAGTACGAAACGCACCAAAACGTCAGTATCGGGTCCAATGGGTTGGATCGGGTGCGTTCGTTGCGAAAAATTCCGACGCAACATCGTGGCACGAACTTTTGCACTAGTTCGGCCCGTTTTCCACCGAGTTTCGTAAGGCACCCAAACGGTCCCGAATGCACCCAATGGTACGAAACACACCAAAACATCAGTTTAGGGGCCAATGGAGTGGATCGGGTACGTTCGTTGCGAAAAATTCCGACGCAATTTCGTGGCACGAACTGAACTTTTGCACTAGATCGGCCTGTTTTCCACCGAGTTTTCTAAGGCAACCAAACAGTCCCGAATGCACCCAAATGGTACGAAATGCACCAAAACGTCAGTTTGGGGTCAAATTGGGTGGATCGTGGGCGTTTGTTGCGAAAAATTTGGACGCGACTTCGTGGCACGAACTTTTGCACTAGTTCGGCCCGTTTCGCACGGAGTTTCGTAAGGCAAACAATCGGTGCCGAATGCACCCAAATGGTACGAAACGCACCAAAACGTCAGTTTAGGGTCCAATGGGTTGGATCGGGTGCGTTCATTGCAAAAAATTCCGACACGACTTCGTGGCATGAACGCACTAGTTCGGCCTGTTTTGCACCGATTTTCGTAAGGCACCCAAACGGTCCCGAATGCACCCAATGGTACGAAACACACGAAAACATCTGTTTATGGGTTAATGGAGTGGATCGGGTGCATTCATTGCGAAAACTTTCGACGCGACTTCATGGCACGAACTATTGCACTAGTTCGGCCCGTTTTCCACCGAGTTTCGTAAGGCAACCAAACGGTCCCGAATGCACTCAAAAGGTACGAAATGCACCAAAATGTTAGTTTAGGGTCAAATGGGGTGGACCGGGTGTGTTCGTTGCGAAAAATTCGGATGCGACTTCGTGGCACGAACTTTTGCACTAGTTCGGCCCGTTTTGCACCGAGTTTCGTAAGGCAACCAAACGGTCCCGAATGCACCCAATGGAATGAAACGCACCAAAACATCAGTTTAAGGGCCAATGGAGTGGATCGGGTGCGTTCGTTGCCAAAAATTCCGACGCGACTTCGTGGCACGAACTTTTGCACTAGTTCGGCCCGTATTGCACCGAATTTCGTAAGGCAACCAAACGGTCCCGAATGCACCCAAATGGTACAAAACGCACCAAAACATTAGTTTATGGTCCAATGAGTTGGATCCTGGGCATTCGTTGCGAAAAATTCTGACGCGACTTCGTGCACGAACTTTTGCACTAGTTCGGCCCGTTTCGCATCGAGTTTCGTAAGGCAACCAAATGGTCCCGAATGCACCCAAATGGTACAAAGCGCACCAAAACGTCAGCTTAGGGTACAATGGGGTGGATCGGGCGCGTTCGTTGCAAAAAATTCCGACGCGACTTTGTGGCACGAACATTTTTACTTGTTCGACCCGTTTTGCAACGAGTTTCTTAAGGCAACCAAATTATCCCGAATGCCCCCAAATGTTACGAAATGCACCAAAACGTCAGTTTAGGGGCCAATGGAGTGGATCGGGTGCGTTCGTTGCGAAAAATTCCGACGCAACTTCGTGGCACGAACTTTTGCACTAGTTCGGCCCATTTTCCTCCGAGTTTCCTAAGGCAACCAAATGGTCCCGAATACACCCAAATAGTACAAAACGCACCCAAACGTCAGTTTTGGGTCCAATGGGTTGGATCGGGTGCGTTTGTTGCGAAAAATTCCGACGCGACTTCGTGGCACAAACTTTTGCACTAGATCGGCGCGTTTTCCACCGAGTTTCGTAAGGCAACCAAACGGTCCCGAATGCATCCAAAAGGTATGAAATGCACCAAAATGTCAGTTTAGGGTCAAATGGGGTGGATCGGGTGCGTTTGTTGCGAAAAATTTGGATGTGACTTCGTGGCACGAACTTTTGCACTAGTTCGGCCCGTTTTGCACCGAGTTTCGTAAGGTAACCAAACGGTCCCGAATGCACCCAATGGAACGAAACGCACCAAAACATCAGTTTAGGGGCCAATGGAGTGGATCGGGTGCATTCGTTGCCATAAATTCCGACGCGACTTCGTGGCACAAACTTTTGAACTAGTTCGTCTCGTTTTGCACCGAGTTTTGTGAGGCAACCAAACAGTCCTGGATGCACCCAAATGGTATGAAATGCACCAAAATGTCAGTTTACGGCCAAATGGGGTGGATCAGGTGCGTTCGTTGTGAAAAATTCTGACGCAACTTCGTGGCACAAACTTTTGCACTAGATTGGCAAATTTTCCACCGAGTTTCGTAAGGCAACCAAACAGTCCTGGATGCACCCAAATGGTATGAAATGCACCAAAATGTGAGTTTAGGGTCAAATGGGCTGGATCGGGTGCGTTCGTTGCAATAAATTCTGACGCAACTTCATGGCACGAACTTTTGCAATAGTTCGGCCCATTTTCCTCCGAGTTTCCTAAGGCAACCAAATGGTCCCGAATGCACCCAAATAGTACGAAACGCACCAAAACGTTAGTTTAGGGTCCAATGGGTTGGATCGTGTGCATTCGTTGCGAAAAATTCCGACGCGACTTCGTGGCACGAACTTTTGCACTAGTTCGGCCCGTATTGCACCGAGTTTCGTAAGGCAACCCAACGGTCCCGAATGCACCCAAATGGTACGAAACGCACCAAAACGTTAGTTTATGGTCCAATGAGTTGGATCGTGTGCATTCGTTGCGAAAAATTCTGACGCGACTTCGTGCACGAACTTTTGCACTAGTTCGGCCCGTTTTGCAGCGAGTTTCGTGAGGCAACCAAACGGTTCCAAACGCACCCAAATAGTACGAAACGCACCAAAACAGCACCGGATCCACCCCATTGGACCCTAAACTGATATTTTGGGGTCCAATGGGGTGGATCGGGTGCGTTGGTTATGAAAAATTCCATCGCGACTTCGTGGCACGAACTTTTGCACTAGTTCGGGCCGTTTTCCACCGAGTTTTGTAAGGCAACCATACAGTCCTGGATGCACCCAAATGGTATGAAATGCACCAAAATGTCAGTTTAGGGTCAAATGGGCTGGATCGGGTGCTTTCGTTGCGAAAAATTCTGACGCGACTTCGTGTCAAATGGGCTGGATCGGGTGCTTTCGTTGCGAATAATTCTGACACGACTTCGTGGCACGAACTTTTGCACTAGTTCGGCCCATTTTCCTCCGAGTTTCCTAAGGCAACCAAATGGTCCCGAATGCAACCAAATAGTACGAAACGCACCAAAACGTTAGTTTAGGGTCCAACGGGTTGGATCGGGTGCGTTTGTTACGAAAAATTCCGACGCGACTTCGTGAAACGAACTTTTGCACTAGTTCGGCCCGTTTTGCGCCGAGTTTGGAAAGGCAACCAAATGGTACGAAATACAACAAAACATCAGTTAAGGTTCAAATGGGGTGGATCGGGTGCGTTCGTTGTGAAAAATTCTGACGCGACTTCGTGGCACGAACTTTTGCACTAGTTCGGCCCGTTTTCCACCGAGTTTCATAAGGCATCAAAATGGTCCCGAATGTAGCCATATAGTACGAAACACACCAAAATGTCAGTTTACGGTCCAATAGGGTGGATCGGGTGCGTTTGTTGCGAAAAATTCTGATGCGACTTCGTGGCACGAACTTTTGCTCTAGTTCGGCCCGTATTGCACTGAGTTTCGTAAGGCAACCAAACTGTCCCGAATGCACCCAAATGGTACAAAATACACCAAAATAGCACCCGATCCACCCATTGGACACTAAACTGATGTTTTGGAGTTCAATGGGATGGATCGAGTAATTTGCTGCGAAAAATTCCGCCGCGACTTCGTGGCCCGAACTTTTGCACTTGTTCGGCCCATTTTCCATCGAGTTTCTTGAGGTAACCAAATGGTGCTGGATGCACTCAAATGGTACAAAATGCACCAAAATGTCAGTTTAGGGCCAAATGGGGTGGATCAGGTGAGTTCGTTGCGAAAAATTCTACCGCAACTTCGAGGCACGAACTTTTGCACTAAATCGGCCCATTTTCCACCGAGTTTCGTAAGGCAACCAAACGGTCCGGAATGCACCCAATGGTACGAAACGCACCAAAACATAAGTTTAGGGTCCAATGGGGTGGATCGGGTACGTTCGTTGCGAAAAATTCCGACGCAACTTCGTGGCACGAAATTTTGCACTTGATCGGCCCGTTTTGCCCCGAGTTTCATAAGGCATCCAAACGGTCCCGAATGCACCCAAAAGGTATGAAATGCACCAAAACCTCAGTTTAGGGTCAAATGGGGTGGATCGGGTGCATTTGTTGTGAAAAATTTGGACGCGACTTCGTGACACGAAATTTTGCACTAGTTCGGCCCGTTTTGCAAAAAGTTTCGTAAGGCAACCAAACGGTCCTGAATGCACCCAAATGGTACGAAATACACCAATACATCAGTTTAGGGTCAAATCGGGTGTATCGGGTGCGTTCGTTGCGAAAAATTCTGACGCGACTTCGTGGCACGAACTTTTGCACTAGTTCGGCCCGTTTTGCACAGAGTTTCGTAAGGAAACCAAACAGTCCCGAGTGTGCCCAAATGGTACGAAATACACCAAAACGTCAGTTTAGGTTCAAATGGGGTGGATCGGGTGCGTTCGTTGCGAAAAATTCTGACGCGACTTCGTGGCACAAACTTTTGCACTAATTCGGCCCGTTTTCCTCCGAGTTTCATAAGGCAGCCAAATGGTCCCGAATGCACCCAAATGGTACAAAACGCACCAAAATGTCAGTTTAGGGTCAATGGGTTGGATTGGGTGCGTTCGTTGCGAAAAATTCCGATGCGACTTTCTTGCACGAACTTTTGCACTAGTTCGGCCCGTTTCGCACCGAGTTTCGTAAGGCTACCAAACGGTCCCGAATGCAGCCAAATAGTACGAAACACACCAAAATGCCAGTTTATGGTCTAATGGGGTGGATCGGGTGTGTTCGTTGCGAAAAATTCTGATGCAACTTCGTGGCACGAACTTTTGCACTAGTTCGGCCCGTATTGCACCGAGTTTCGTAAGGCAACCAAATGGTCCCGAATGCACCCAAATGGTACGAAACGAACCAAAACAGCACCCGATCCACCCCATTGGACCCAAAACTGATGTTTTGGCATCGAATGGTGTGGATCGGGTGCGTTGGTTGCGAAAAAATCCGCCGCGACTTCGTGGCACGAACTTTTGCACTAGTTCGGCCCGTTTTCCACCGAGTTTCTTAAGGCAACCAAACAGTCTTGGATGCACCCAAATGGTACGAAATACACCAAAATGTCAGTTTAGGGCCAAATGGGGTGGATCAGGTGAGTTCGTTGCGAAAAATTCTGTCGCAACTTCGAGGCCCAAACTTTTGCACTAGATCGGGCCATTTTCCACGGAGTTTCGTAGGGCAACCAAACGTTCCTTAATGCACCCAATGGTACGAATCGCACCAAAACTTCAGTTTAGGGTCCAACGGGTTGGATCGGGTGCGTTCATTGCGAAAAATTCCGACGCGACTTTGTGGCACGAACTTTTGCACTAGTTCGGCCCATATTCCTCCGAGTTTCCTAAGGCAACCAAATGGTCCCGAATGCACCCAAATAGTACGAAACGCACCAAAACGTCAGTTTAGGGTCCAATGGTTTGGATCGGGTGCGTTTGTTGCGAAAAATTCCGACGCGACTTCGTGGCACAAACTTTTGCACTTGTTCAGCCCGTTTTGCACCAAATTTCGTAAGGCAACCAAATGGTCCTGAATGCACCCAAAAGGCATGAAATGCACCAAAACATCAGTTTAGGGTCAAATGGGGTGGATCGGGTGTGTTTGTTGCGAAAAATTCCGACGCGACTTCGTGGCACGAACTTTTGCACTAGTTCGGCCCGTTTTGCACCGAGTTTTGTAAGGCAACCAAACGGTCCCGAATGCATCCAAATGGTATAAAATGCACCAAAATGTCAGTTTAGGGCCAAATGGGGTGGATCAGGTGCGTTCGTAGTGAAAAATTCTGATGCAACTTCGTGGCACGAACTTTTGCACTAGATCGGCTCGTTTTCCACCGAGTTTCATAAGGCAACCAAACCGTCCTGGATGCACCCAAATGGTATGAAATGCCCCAAAATGTCAGTTTAGGGTCAAATGGGTTGGATCGGGTGTGTTCGTTGCGAAAAATTCTGACGCGACTTCATGGCACGAACTTTTGCACTAGTTCGGCCCATTTTCCTCCGAGTTTCCTAAGGCAACCAAATGGTCCCGAATGCACCCAAATAGTACGAAACACACCAAAACGTTAGTTTAGGGTCCAATGGGTTGGATCGGGTGCGTTTGTTGCGAAAAATTCCAACGCGACTTCGTGGCACGAACTTTTGCACTAGTTCGGCCCATATTGCACCGAATTTCGTAAGGCAACCAAACGGTCCCGAATGCACCCAAATGGAACAAAACGCACCAAAACGTTAGTTTATGGTCCAATGAGTTGGATCCTGGGCATTCATTGCGAAAAATTCTGACGCGACTTCGTGCACGAACTTTTGCACTAGTTCGGCCCGTTTCGCATCGAGTTTCGTAAGGCAACCAAACGGTCCCGAATGCACCCAAATGGTGCAAAGGGCACCAAAACGTCAGCTTAGGGTCCAATGGGGTGGATTGGGTGCGTTCGTTGCAAAAAATTCCGACGCGACTTTGTGGCACGAACATTTTTACTTGTTCGACCCGTTTTGCACCGAGTTTCTTAAGGCAACCAAATTGTCCCGAATGCACCCAAATGTTACAAAATGCACCAAAACGTCAGTTTAGGGGCCAATGGAGTGGATCGGGTGCGTTCGTTGCGAAAAATTCCGACGCAACTTCGTGGCACGAACTTTTGCACTAGTTCGGCCCATTTTCCTCCGAGTTTCCTAAGGCAACCAAATGGTCCCGAATACAACCAAATAGTACAAAACGCACCAAAACTTCAGTTTTGGGTCCAATGGGTTGGATCGGGTGCATTTGTTGCGAAAAATTCCGACGCGACTTCGTGGCACAAACTTTTGCACTAGATCGGCGCGTTTTCCACCGAGTTTCGTAAGGCAACCAAACGGTCCCGAATGCACCCAAAAGGTACGAAATGCACCAAAATGTCAGTTTAGGGTCAAATGGGGTGGATCAGGTGCGTTCGTTGCGAAAAATTCGGATGTGACTTCGTGGCACGAACTTTTGCACTAGTTCGGCCCGTATTGCACCGAGTTTCGTAAGGCAACCAAATGGTCCCGAATGCACCCAAATGGTACGAAACGAACCAAAACAGCACCCGATCCACCCCATTGGACCATAAACTGATGTTTTGGGATCCAATGCTGTGGATCGGGTAAGTTGGTTGCGAAAAAGTCCGCCGCGACTTCGTGGCACGAACTTTTGCACTAGTTCGGCCCGTTTTCCACCGAGTTTCTTAAGGCAACCAAACAGTCCTGGATGCACCCAAATGGTATGAAATGCACCAAAATGTCAGTTTAGGGTCAAATGGGCTGGATCGGGTGCGTTCGTTGCGATAAATTCTGACGCAACTTCGTGGCACGAACTTTTCCAATAGTTCCGCCCATTTTCCTCCGAGTTTCCTAAGGCAACCAAATGGTCGCGAATGCACCCAAATAGTACGAAACGCACCAAAACGTTAGTTTAGGGTCCAATGGGTTGGATCAGGTGCGTTTGTTGCGAAAAATTCCGACGCGACTTCGTGACACGAACTTTTGCACTAGTTCGGCCCGTATTGCACCGAGTTTCGTAAGGCAACCCAACGGTCCCGAATGCACCCAAATGGTACGAAACGCACCAAAACGTTAGTTTATGGTCCAATGAGTTGGATCATGTGCATTCGTTGCGAAAAATTCTGACGCGACTTCGTGCACGAACTTTTGCACTAGTTCGGCCCGTTTTGCAGCGAGTTTCGTGAGGCAACCAAACGGTCCCAAACGCACGCAAATAGTACGAAACGCACCAAAACAGCACCGGATCCATCCCATTGGACCCTAAACTGATGTTTTGGGGTCCAATGGGGTGGATCGGGTGCGTTGGTTATGAAAAATCCCGTCGCGACTTCGTGGCCGTTTTCCACCGAGTTTTGTAAGGCAACCAAACAGTCCTGGATGCACCCAAATGGTATGAAATGCACCAAAATGTCAGTTTAGGGTCAAATGGGCTGGATCAGGTGCTTTCGTTGCGAAAAATTCTGACGCGACTTCGTGGCACGAACTTTTGCACTAGTTCGGCCCATTTTCCTCCGAGTTTCCTAAGGCAACCAAATGGTCCCAAATGCACCCAAATAGTATGAAACGCATCAAAACATTAGTTTAGGGTCCAACGGGTTGGATCGGGTGCGTTTGTTGCGAAAAATTCCGACGCGACTTCGAGAAACGAACTTTTGCACTAGTTCGGCCCGTTTTGCGCCGAGTTTTGAAAGGCAACCAAACAGTCCCGAGTGCACCCAAATAGTACGAAATACACCAAAACATCAGTTAAGGTTCAAATGGGGTGGATCGGGTGCGTTCGTTGCGAAAAATTCTGACGCGACTTCGTGGCACGAACTTTTGCACTAGTTCGGCCCGTTTTCCACCGAGTTTCATAAGGCATCAAAATGGTCCCGAATGCACCCAAATAGTACAAAACGCACCAAAACGTCAGTTTAGGGTCAAATGGGGTGGATCGGGTGCATTTGTTGTGAAAAATTTGGACGCGACTTTGTGACATGAACTTTTGCACTAATTCGGGCCCGTTTTCCTCCGAGTTTCATAAGGCAGCCAAATGGTCCCGAATGCACCCAAATGGTACAAAACGCACCAAAACGTCAGTTTAGGGTCAATGGGTTGGATCGGGTGCGTTCGTTGCGAAAAATTCCGATGCGACTTTGTGGCACGAACTTTTGCACTAGTTCGGCCCGTTTCGCACCGAGTTTCGTAAGGCTACCAAACGGTCCCGAATGCAGCCAAATAGTATGAAACACACCAAAATGCCAGTTTATGGTCTAATGGGGTGGATCAGGTGTGTTCGTTGCGAAAAATTCTGATGCAACTTCGTGGCACGAACTTTTGCACTAGTTCGGCCCGTATTGCACCGAGTTTCGTAAGGCAACCAAATGGTCCCGAATGCACCCAAATGGTACGAAACGAACCAAAACAGCACCCGATCCACCCCATTGGACCCTAAACTGATGTTTTGGCATCCAATGGTGTGGATCGGGTGCGTTGGTTGCGAAAAAATCCGCCGCGACTTCGTGGCACGAACTTTTGCACTAGTTCGGCCCGTTTTCCACCGAGTTTCTTAAGGCAACCAAACAGTCCTGGATGCACCCAAATGGTACGAAATACACCAAAATGTTAGTTTAGGGCCAAATGAGGTGGATCAGGTGAGTTCGTTGCGAAAAATTCTGTCGCAACTTCGAGGCCCGAACTTTTGCACTGAATCGGGCCGTTTTCCACGGAGTTTCGTAGGGCAACCAAATGTTCCTTCATGCACCCAATGGTACGAATCGCACCAAAACTTCAGTTTAGGGTCCAATGTGGTGGATCGGGTGCGTTCATTGCGAAAAATTCCGACGCGACTTTGTGGCACGAACTTTTGCACTTGTTCGGCCCATATTCCTCCGAGTTTCCTAAGGCAACCAAATGGTCCCGAATGCACCCAAATAGTACGAAACGCACCAAAACGTCAGTTTAGGGTCCAATGGTTTGGATCGGGTGCGTTTGATGCGAAAAATTCCGACGCGACTTCGTGGCACAAACTTTTGAACTTGTACAGCCCGTTTTGCACCAAATTTCGTAAGGCAACCAAATGGTCCTGAATGCACCCAAAAGGCATGAAATGCACCAAAACATCAGTTTAGGGTCAAATGGGGTGGATCGGGTGTGTTCGTTGCGAAAAATTCGGACGCGACTTCGTGGGACGAACTTTTTGCACTTGTTCGGCCCGTTTTCCACCGAGTTTCGTAAGGCAACCAAATGGACCCGAATGCACCCAAAAGGTATGAAATGCACCAAAACGTCAGTTTACGATCCAATGGGGTGGATCGGGTGCGTTCATTCCGACGCGACTTCATGGCACAAACGTTTGCACTAGTTCGGCCCGTTTTGCCCCCAGTTTTGTAAGGCAACCAAACGGTTGCGGATGCACCCAAATGGTTCGAAATACACCAAAACGTCATTTTAGGGTCAAATGGGGTCGATCGGGTGCGTTCGTTGCGAAAAATTCCGACGCGACTTCGTGGCACGAACTTTTGCACTAGATCGGCCCGTTTTCCACCGAGTTTCTTGAGGTAACCAAACGGTGCTGGATGCACTCAAATGGTATGAAATGCACCAAAATGTCAATTGAGGGCCAAATGGGGTGGATCAGGTGAGTTCGTTGCGACAAATTCTGCCGCAACTTCGAGGCACGAACTTTTGCACTAAATTGGCCCGCTTTCCACTGAGTTTCGTAAGGCAACCAAATAGTCCGGAATGTACCCAATGGTACAAACACACCAAAACATAAGTTTAGGGTCCAATGGGGTGGATTGGGTGCGTTCGTTGCAAAAAATTCTGACGCGACTTCGTGGCACGAAATTTTGCACTAGATCGGCCCGTTTTGCCCTGAGTTTCGTAAGGCAACCAAACGGTCCCGAATGCACCCAAAAGGTATGAAATGCACCAAAACGTCAGTTTAGGGTCAAATGGGGTGGATCGGGTGCGTTTGTTGTGAAAAAATTGGACGCGACTTCCTGGCACGAACTTTTGCACTAGTTCGGCCCTTTTTTGCACCAAGTTTCGTAAGGCAAACAAACGGTCCTGAATCCACCCAAATGGTATGAAATACACCAAAACATCAGTTTAGGGTCAAATGGGGTGCATCGGGTGTGTTCATTGCGAAAAATTCTGACGCGACTTCGTGGCACGAACTTTTGCACTAGTTCGGCCCATTTTGCACCGAGTTTTGTAAGGCAACCAAACGGTCCCGAGTGCGCCCAAATGGTACGAAATACACCAAAACTTCAGTTTATGGTCTAATGGGGTGGATTGGATGCGTTTGTTGCGAAAAATTCTGATGCGACTTCGTGGCACGAACTTTTGCACTAGTTCGTCCCGTATTGCACCGAGTTTTGTAAAGCAACCAAATGGTCCCGAATGCACCCAAATGGTACGAAACGAAGCAAAACAGCACCCGATCCACCCCATTGGACCCTAAACTGATGTTTTGGCGTCCAATGGGTTGGATCGGGTGCGTTGGTTGCGAAAAAATCCGCCGCGACTTCGTGGCACGAACTTTTGCACTAGTTCGGCCCGTTTTCCACCGTGTTTCTTAAGGCAACCCAACAGTCATGGATGCACCCAAAATGGTACGAAATACACCAAAATGTCAGTTTAGGGCCAAATGGGGTGGATCAGTTGAGTTCGTTGCGAAAAATTCTGACGCAACTTCGAGGCCCGAACTTTTGCACTAGATCGGGCCGTTTTCCACGGAGTTTCGTAGGGCAACCAAACGTTCCTTAATGCACCCAATGGTACGAATCGCACCAAAACTTTAGTTTAGGGTCCAATGTGATGGATCGGGTGCGTTCATTGCGAAAACTTCCGACACGACTTTGTGGCACGAACTTTTGCACTAGTTCGGCCCATATTCCTCCGAGTTTCCTAAGGCAACCAAATGGTCCCGAATGCACCCAAATAGTACGAAACGCATAAAAACGTCAGTTTAGGGTCCAATGGTTTGGATCGGGTGCGTTTGTTGCGAAAAATTCCGACGCGACTTCGTGGCACAAACTTTTGCACTTGTTCTGCCCGTTTTGCACCAAATTTCGTAAGGCAACCAAATGGTCCTGAATGCACCCAAAAGGCATGAAATGCACCAAAACATCAGTTAAGGGTCAAATGGGGTGGATCGGGTGTGTTCGTTGCGAAAAATTCGGAAGCGACTTCGTGGGACGAACTTTTTGCACTTGTTCGGCCCGTTTTCCACCGAGTTTCGTAAGGCAACCAAATGGACCCGAATGCACCCAAAAGGTATGAAATGTACCAAAACGTTAGTTTAGGGTCCAATAGGGTGGATCGGGTGCGTTAATTCCGACGCGACTTTATGGCACAAACTTTTGCACTAGTTCGGCCCGTTTTGCCCCGAGTTTTGTAAGGCAACCAAACGGTTGTGGATGCACCCAAATGGTTCAAAATACACCAAAACGTCAGTTTAGGGTAAAATGGGGTGGATCGGGTGCATTCGTTGCGAAAAATTCCGACGCGACTTCGTGGCACGAACTTTTGCACTAGATCGGCCCGTTTTCCACCGAGTTTCTTGAGGTAACCAAACGGTGCTGGATGCACTCAAATGGTATGATATGCACCAAAATCTCAGTTTAGGGCCAAATGGGGTGGATCAGGTGAGTTCGTTGCGACAAATTCTGCCGCAACTTCGAGGCACGAACTTTTGCACTAAATTGGCCCGTTTTCCACTGAGTTTCGTAAGGCAACCATATAGTTCGGAATGCACCCAATGGTACAAACACACCAAAACATAAGTTTAGGGTCCAATGGGGTGGATTGGGTGCGTTCGTTAAAAAAAATTCTGACGCGACTTCGTGGCACGAAATTTTGCACTAGATCGGCCCGTTTTGCCCCGAGTTTCGTAAGGCAACCAAACGGTCCCGAATGCACCCAAAAGGTATGAAATGCACCAAAATGTCAGTTTAGGGTCTAATGGGGTGGATCGGGAGCGTTTGTTGTGAAAAATTTGGACACGACTTCCTGGCACGAACTTTTGCACTAGTTCGGCCCCTTTTTGCACCAAGTTTCGTAAGGCAAACAAACGGTCCTGAATCCACCCAAATGGTATGAAATACACCAAAACATCAGTTTAGGGTCAAATGGGGTGCATCGGGTGCGTTCGTTGCGAAAAATTCTGACGCGACTTCGTGGCACGAACTTTTGCACTAGTTCGGCCCGTTTTGCACCGAGTTTTGTAAGGCAACCAAACGGTCCCGAGTGCGCCCAAATGGTACGAAATACACCAAAACTTCAGTTTATGGTCTAATGGGGTGGATCGGATGTGTTTGTTGCGAAAAAATTCTGATGCGACTTCGTGGCACGAACTTTTGCACTTGTTCGGCCCGTTTTCCACCGAGTTTCTTAAGGCAACCAAACAGTCCTGGATGCACCCAAATGGTACGAAATACACCAAAATGTCAGTTTAGGGCCAAATGGGGTGGATCAGGTGAGTTCGTTGCGAAAAATTCTGACGCAACTTCGAGGCACGAACTTTTGCACTAGATCGGCCCGTTTTCCACGGAGTTTCGTAGGGCAACCAAATGTTCCTTAATGCACCCAATGGTACGAATCGCACCAAAACTTTAGTTTAGGGTCCAATGTGGTGGATCGGGTGCGTTCATTGCGAAAACTTCCAACACGACTTTGTGGCATGAACTTTTGCACTAGTTCGGCCCATATTCCTCCGAGTTTCCTAAGGCAACCAAATGGTCCCGAATGCACCCAAATAGTACGAAACGCACAAAAACGTCAGTTTAGGGTCCAATGGTTTGGATCGGGTGCGTTTGTTGCGAAAAATTCCGACGCGACTTCGTGGCACAAACTTTTGCACTTATTCAGCCCGTTTTGCACCAAATTTCGTAAGGCAACCAAACGGTCCTGAATGCACCCAAAAGGCATGAAATGCACGAAAGCATCAGTTTAGGGTCAAATGGGGTGGATCGGGTGTGTTCGTTGCGAAAAATTCGGAAGCGACTTCGTGGGACGAACTTTTTGCACTTGTTCGGCCCGTTTTCCACCGAGTTTCGTAAGGCAACCAAATGGACCCGAATGCACCCAAAACGTATGAAATGCACCAAAACGTCAGTTTAGGGTCCAATGGGGTGGATCGGGTGCGTTCATTCCGACGCGACTTCATGGCACAAACTTTGCACTATTCGGCCCGTTTTGCCCCGAGTTTTGTAAGGCAACCAAACGGTTGCGGATGCACCCAAATGGTTCGAAATACACCAAAACGTCAGTTTAGGGTCAAATGGGGTGGATCGGGTGCGTTCGTTGCGAAAATTCCGACGCGACTTCGTGGCACGAACTTTGCACTAGATCGGCCCGTTTTCCACCGAGTTTCTTGAGGTAACCAAACGGTGCTGGATGCACTCAAATGGTATGAAATGCACCAAAATCTCAGTTTAGGGCCAAATGGGGTGGATCAGGTGAGTTCGTTGCGACAAATTCTGCCGCAACTTCGAGGCACGAACTTTTGCACTAAATTGGCCCGTTTTCCACTGAGTTTCGTAAGGCAACCAATAGTCGGAATGCACCCAATGGTACAAACACACCAAAACATAAGTTTAGGGTCCAATGGGGTGGATTGGGTGCGTTCGTTGCGAAAAAATTCTGACGCGACTTCGTGGCACGAAATGTTTGCACTAGATCGGCCCTGTTTTGCCCGAGTTTCGTAAGGCAACCAAACGGTCCCGAATGCACCCAAAAGGTATGAAATGCACCAAAACGTTAGTTTAGGGTCAATGGGGTGGATCGGGTGCGTTTGTTGTGAAAAATTTGGACGCGACTTCCTGGCACGAACTTTTGCACTAGTTCGGCCCCTTTTTGCACCAAGTTTCGTAAGGCAAACAAACGGTCCTGAATCCACCCAAATGGTACGAAATACACCAAAACATCAGTTTAGGGTCAAATGGGGTGCATCGGGTGCGTTCGTTGCGAAAAATTCTGACGCGACTTCGTGGCACGAACTTTTGCACTAGTTCGGCCCGTTTTGCACCGAGTTTTGTAAGGCAACCAAACGGTCCCGAGTGCGCCCAAATGGTACGAAATACAGCCAAAACTTCAGTTTATGGTCTAATGGGGTGGATTGGATGCGTTCGTTGCGAAAAATTCTGATGCGACTTCGTGGCACGAACTTTTGCACTAGTTCGGCCCGTATTGCACCGAGTTTCGTAAAGCAACCAAATGGTCCCGAATGCACCCAAATGGTACGCAACGAAGCAAAACAGCTCCCGATCCACCCCATTGGACCCTAAACTGATGTTTTGGCGTCCAATGGGTTGGATCGGGTGCGTTGGTTGCGAAAAAATCCGCCGCGACTTCGTGGCACGAACTTTTGCACTAGTTCGGCCCGTTTTCCACCGAGTTTCTTAAGGCAACCAAACAGTCCTGGATGCACCCAAATGGTACGAAATACACCAAAATGTCAATTTAGGGCCAAATGGGGTGGATCAGGTGAGTTCGTTGCGAAAAATTCTGACGCAACTTCGAGGCACGAACTTTTGCACTAGATCGGGCCGTTTTCCACGAAGTTTCGTAGGGCAACCAAACGTTCCTTAATGCACCCAATGGTTACGAAATCGCACCAAACTTTAGTTTAGGGTCCAATGTGGTGGATCGGGTGCGTTCATTGCGAAAAACTTCCGACACGACTTTGTGGCACGAACTTTTGCACTAGTTCGGCCCATATTCCTCCGAGTTTCCTAAGGCAACCAAATGGTCCCGAATGCACCCAAATAGTACGAAACGCACAAAACGTCAGTTTAGGGTCCAATGGTTTGGATCGGGTGCGTTTGTTGCGAAAAATTCCGACGCGACTTCGTGGCACGAACTTTTGCACTGTTCAGCCCGTTTTGCACCAAATTTCGTAAGGCAACCAAACGGTCCTGAATGCACCCAAAAGGCATGAAATGCACCAAAACATCAGTTTAGGGTCAAATGGGGTGGATCGGGTGTTCGTTGCGAAAAATTCGGAAGCGACTTCGTGGACGAACTTTTGCACTTGTTCGGCCCGTTTTCCACCGAGTTTCGTAAGGCAACCAATGGACCCGAATGCACCCAAAAGGTACGAAATACAGCAAAACTTCAGTTTTCGATCTAATGCAGTGGATCGGATGCGTTCGTTGCGAAAAATTCTGATGCGATTCATGGCACGAACTTTTGCACTAGTTCGGCCCGTATTGCACCGAGTTTCGTAAAGCAACCAAATGGTCCCGAATGCACCCAAATGGTACGAAACGAAGCGAAACAGCACCCGATCCACCCCATTGGACCCTAAACTGATGTTTTGGCGTCCCAATGGGTTGGATCGGGTGCGTTGGTTGCGAAAAAATCCGCCGCGACTTCGTGGCACGAACTTTTGCACTAGTTCGGCCCGTTTTCCACCGAGTTTCGTAAGGCAACCAAACAGTCCTGGATGCACCCAAATGGTACGAAATGCACCAAAATGTCAGCTTAGGGCCAAATGGGGTGGATCAGGTGAGTTCCTTGCGAAAATTCTGACGCAACTTCGAGGCACGAACTTTTGCACAAGATCGGGCCGTTTTCCACGGAGTTTCGCAGGGCAACCAAACGTTCCTTAATGCACCCAATGTACGAAACGCACCAAACTTCAGTTTAGGGTCCAATGTGGTGGATCGGGTGTGTTCATTGCGAAAAATTCCGACGCGACTTTGTGGCACGAACTTTTGCACTAGTTCGGCCCATATTCCTCCGAGTTTCCTAAGGCAACCAAATGGTCCCGAATGCACCCAAATAGTACGAAACGCACCAAAACGTCAGTTTAGGGTCCAATGGTTTGGATCGGGTGCGTTTGTTGCGAAAAATTCCGACGCGACTTCGTGGAACAAACTTTTGCACTTGTTCAGCCCGTTTTGCACCAAATTTCGTATGGCAACCAAACGGTCCTGAATGCACCCAGAAGGCACGAAATGTACTAAAACATCAGTTTAGGGTTAAATGGGGTGGATCGGGTGTGTTCGTTGCGAAAAATTCGGACGCGACTTCGTGGCACGAACTTTTTTCACTTCTTCGGCCCGTTTTCCACCGAGTTTCATAAGGCAATCAAATGGACCCGAATGCACCCAAAAGGTATGAAATGCACCAAAACGTCAGTTTAGGGTCCAATGGGGTGGATCGGGTGCGTTCGTTCTGTAAAATTCCTGACGCGACTTCATGGCACGAACTTTTGCACTAGTTCGGCCCATTTTGCCCCGAGTTTTTTAAGGCAACCAAACGGTTGCGGATGCACCCAAATGGTTCGAAATACACCAAAACGTCAGTTTAGGGTCAAATGGGGTGGATCGGGTGCGTTCGTTGCGAAAAATTCCGACGCGACTTCGTGGCACGAACTTTTGCACTAGATCGGCCCGTTTTCCGACCGAGTTTCTTGAGGTAACCAAACGGTGCTATATGCACTCAAATGGTACGAAATGCACCAAAATGTCAGTTTAGGGCCAAATGGGGTGGATCAGGTGAGTTCGTTGCGACAAATTCTGCCGCAACTTCGAGGCACGAACTTTTGCACTAAATTGGCATGTTTTCCACTGAGTTTCGTAAGGCAACCAAATGGTCCAGAATGCACCCAATGGTACAAACACACCAAAACATAAGTTTAGGGTCCACTGGGGTGGATTGGGTGCATTTGTTGCAAAAATTCTGACGCGACTTCGTGGCACGAAATTTTGCACTAGATCGGCCCGTTTTGCCCCGAGTTTCGTAAGGCAACCAAACGGTCCCGAATGCACCCAAAAGGTATGGAAATGCACCAATACGTCAGTTTAGGGTCAAATGGGGTGGATCGGGTGCGTTTGTTGTGAAAAATTTGACGCGACTTCCTGGCACGAACTTTTGCACTATTTCGACCCTTTTTGCACCAAGTTCGTAAGGCAAACAAACGGTCCTGAATCCACCCAAATGGTACGAAATACACCAAAACATCAGTTTTGGGTCAAATGGGGTGCATCGGGTACGTTCGTTGCGAAAAATTCTGACGCGACTTCGTGGCACGAACTTTTGCACTAGTTCGGCCCGTTTGCACCGAGTTTTGTAAGGCAACCTAAACGGTCCCGTGTGCCCCAAATGGTACGAAATACACCAAAACTTCAGTTTTCGATCTAATGGGGTGGATCGGATGCGTTCGTTACGACGCGACTTCATGGCACAAACTTTTGCACTAGTTCGGCCGTTTTGCCCCGAGTTTTGTAAGGCAACCAAACGGTTGCGGATGCACCCAAATGGTTCGAAATACACCAAAACGTCAGTTTAGGGTCAAATGGGTGGATCGGGTGGTTCGTTGCGAAAAAATTCCGACGCGACTTCGTGGCACGAACTTTTGCACTTGATCGGCCCGTTTTCCACCGAGTTTCTTGAGGTAACGAAATGGTGCTGGATGCACTCAAATGGTATGAAATGCACCAAAATGTCAGTTTAGGGCCAAATGGGGGGGATCAAGTGAGTTCGTTGCGACAAATTCTGCCGCAACTTCAAGGCACGAACTTTGCACTAAATTGGCCCGTTTTCCACGGAGTTTCGTAAGGCAACCAAATAGTCGGAATGCACCCAATGATACAAACACACCAAAACATAAGTTTAGGGTCCAATGGGGTGGATTGGGTGCGTTCGTTGCAAAAAATTCTGACGCGACTTCGTGGCACGAACTTTTTTCACTTCTTCGGCCCGTTTTCCACCGAGTTTCATAAGGCAACCAAATGGACCCGAATGCACCCAAAAGGCATGAAATGCACCAAAACGTCAGTTTAGGGTCCAATGGGGTGGATCGGGTGCGTTCGTTCTGTAAAATTGTGACGCGACTTCCTGGCACGAACTTTTGCACTATTTCGGCCCCTTTTTGCACCAAGTTTCGTAAGGCAAACAAACGGTCCTGAATCCACCCAAATGGTACGAAATACACCAAAACATCAGTTTTGGGTCAAATGGGGTGCATCGGGTACGTTCGTTGCGAAAAATTCTGACGCGACTTCGTGGCACGAACTTTTGCACTAGTTCGGCCCGTTTTGCACCGAGTTTTGTAAGGCAACCTAAACGGTCCCGAGTGCGCCCAAATGGTACGAAATACAGCAAAACTTCAGTTTTCGGTCTAATGCGGTGGATCGGATGTGTTCGTTGCGAAAAATTCTGATGCGACTTCATGGCACGAACTTTTGCACTAGTTCGGCCCGTATTGCACCGAGTTTCGTAAAGCAACCCAATGGTCCCGAATGCACCCAAATGGTACGAAACGAAGCGAAACAGCACCCGATCCACCCCATTGGACCCTAAACTGATGTTTTGGCGTCCAATGGGTTGGATCGGGTGCGTTGGTTGCGAAAAAATCCGCCGCGACTTCGTGGCACGAACTTTTGCACTAGTTCGGCCCGTTTTCCACCGAGTTTCGTAAGGCAACCAAACAGTCCTGGATGCACCCAAATGGTACGAAATGCACCAAAATGTCAGCTTAGGGCCAAATGGGGTGGATCAGGTGAGTTCCTTGCGAAAAATTCTGACGCAACTTCGAGGCACGAACTTTTGCACTAGATCGGGCCGTTTTCCACGGAGTTTCGTAGGGCAACCAAACGTTCCTTAATGCACTCAATGGTACGAAACGCACCAAAACTTCAGTTTAGGGTCCAATGTGGTGGATCGGGTGCTGTTCATTGCGACAAATTCCGACGCGACTTTGTGGCACGAACTTTTGCACTAGTTTGGCCCATATTCCTCCGAGTTTCCTAAGGCAACCAAATGGTCCCGAATGCACCCAAATAGTACGAAACGCACCAAAACGTCAGTTTAGGGTCCAATGGTTTGGATCGGGTGCGTTTGTTGCGAAAAATTCCGACGCGACTTCGTGGAACAAACTTTTGCACTTGTTCAGCCCGTTTTGCACCAAATTTCGTATGGCAACCAAACGGTCCTGAATGCACCCAGAAGGCACGAAATGTACTAAAACATCAGTTTAGGGTCAAATGGGGTGGATCGGGTGTGTTCGTTGCGAAAAATTCGGACGCGACTTCGTTGCACGAACTTTTTTCACTTCTTCGGCCCGTTTTCCACCGAGTTTCATAAGGCAATCCAAATGGACCCGAATGCACCCAAAGGTTTGAAATGCACCAAAACGTCAGTTTAGGGTCCAATGGGTTGGATCGGGTGCGTTCGTTCTGTAAAATTCTGACGCGACTTCATGGCACGAACTTTTGCACTAGTTCGGCCCATTTTGCCCCGAGTTTTGTAAGGCAACCAAACGGTTGCGGATGCACCCAAATGGTTCGAAATACACCAAAACGTCAGTTTAGGGTCAAATGGGGAGGATCGGGTGCGTTCGTTGCGAAAAATTCCGACGCGACTTCGTGGCACGAACTTTTGCACTAGATCGGCCCGTTTTCCGACTGAGTTTCTTGAGGTAACCAAACGGTGCTAGATGCACTCAAATGGTACGAAATGCACCAAAATGTCAGTTTAGGGCCAAATGGGGTGGATCAGGTGAGTTCGTTGCGACAAATTCTGCCGCAACTTCGAGGCACGAACTTTTGCACTAAATTGGCCTGTTTTCCACTGAGTTTCGTAAGGCAACCAAATGGTCCAGAATGCACCCAATGGTACAAACACACCAAAACATAAGTTTAGGGTCCAATGGGGTGGATTGGGTGCGTTTGTTGCAAAAAATTCTGACGCGACTTCGTGGCACGAAATTTTGCACTAGATCGGCCCGTTTTGCCCCGAGTTTCGTAAGGCAACCAAACGGTCCCGAATGCACCCAAAAGGTATGAAATGCACCAAAACATCAGTTTAGGGTCAAATGGGGTGGATCGGGTGCGTTTGTTGTGAAAAATTTGGACGCGACTTCCTGGCACGAACTTTTGCACTATTTCGGCCCCTTTTTGCACCAAGTTTCGTAAGGCAAATAGACGGTCCTGAATCCACCCAAATGGTACGAAATACACCAAAACATCAGTTTTGGGTCAAATGGGGTGCATCGGCTGCGTTCGTTGCGAAAAATTCTGACGCAACTTCGTGGCACGAACTTTTGCACTAGTTCGGCCCGTTTTGCACCGAGTTTTGTAAGGCAACTAAACGGTCCCGAGTGTGCCCAAATGGTACGAAATACACCAAAACTTCAGTTTTCGATCTAATGGGGTGGATCGGATGCGTTCGTTACGAAAAATTCTGATGCGACTTCGTGGCACGAACTTTTGCACTAGTTCGGCCCGTATTGCACCGAGTTTCGTAAAGCAACCAAATGGTCCCGAATGCACCCAAATGGTACGAAACGAAGCGAAACAGCACCCGATCCACCCCATTGGACCCTAAACTGATGTTTTGGCGTCCAATGGGTTGGATCGGGTGCGTTGGTTGCGAAAAAAATCCGCCGCGACTTCGTGGCACGAACTTTTGCACTAGTTCGGCCCGTTTTCCACCGAGTTTCGTAAGGCAACCAAACAGTCCTGGATGCACCCAAATGGTACGAAATGCACCAAAATGTCAGCTTAGGGCCAAATGGGGTGGATCAGGTGAGTTCCTTGCGAAAAATTCTGACGCAACTTCGAGGCACGAACTTTTGCACTAGATCGGGCCGTTTTCCACGGAGTTTCGTAGGGCAACCAAACGTTCCTTAATGCACCCAATGGTACGAAACGCACCAAAACTTCAGTTTAGGGTCCAATGTGGTGGATCGGGTGTGTTCATTGCGAAAAATTCCGATGCGACTTTGTGGCACGAACTTTTGCACTAGTTCGGCCCATATTCCTCCGAGTTTCCTAAGGCAACCAAATGGTCCCGAATGCACCCAAATAGTATGAAACGCACCAAAACGTCAGTTTAGGGTCCAATGGTTTGGATCGGGTGCGTTTGTTGCGAAAAATTCCGACGCGACTTCGTGGCACAAACTTTTGCACTTGTTCAGCCCGTTTTGCACCAAATTTCGTAAGGCAACCAAACGGTCCTGAATGCACCCAAAAGGCACGAAATGCACTAAAACATCAGTTTAGGGTCAAATGGGGTGGATCGGGTGTGTTCGTTGCGAAAATTCGGACGGACTTCGTGGCACGAACTGTTTTCACTTCTTCGGCCCGTTTTCCACCGAGTTTCATAAGGTAACCAAATGGACCCGAATGCACCCAAAGGTATGAAATGCACCAAAACGTCAGTTTAGGGTCCAATGGGGTGGATCGGGTGCTTCGTTCTGTAAAATTCTGACGCGACTTCCTGGCACGAACTTTTGCACTATTTCGGCCCCTTTTTGCACCAAGTTTGTAAGGCAACAAACGGTCCTGAATCCCCCAAATGGTACGAAATACACCAAAACATCAGTTTGGGTCAATGGGGTGCATCGGGTACGTTCGTTGCGAAAAATTCTGACGCGACTTCGTGGCACGAACTTTTGCACTAGTTCGGCCCGTTTTGCACCGAGTTTTGTAAGGCACTAAACGGTCCCGAGTGCGCCAAATGGTACGAAATACAGCAAAACTTCAGTTTTCGGTCTAATCAGTGGAATGGTACGAAATACACCAAAACATCAGTTTTGGGTCAAATGGGGTGCATCGGGTACGTTCGTTGCGAAAAATTCTGACGCGACTTCGTGGCACGAACTTTTGCACTAGTTCGGCCCGTTTTGCACCGAGTTTTGTAAGGCAACTAAACGGTCCCGAGTGCGCCAAATGGTACGAAATACAGCAAAACTTCAGTTTTCGGTCTAATGCGGTGGATCGGATGCGTTCGTTGCGAAAAATTCTGATGCGACTTCATGGCACGAACTTTTGCACTAGTTCGGCCCGTATTGCACCGAGTTTCGTAAAGCAACCCAATGGTCCCGAATGCACCCAAATGGTACGAAACGAAGCGAAAACAGCACCCGATCCACCCCATTGGACCCTAAACTGATGTTTTGGCGTCCAATGGGTTGGATCGGGTGCGTTGGTTGCGAAAAAATCCGCCGCGACTTCGTGGCACGAACTTTTGCACTAGTTCGGCCCGTTTTCCACCGAGTTTCGTAAGGCAACCAAACAGTCCTGGATGCACCCAAATGGTACGAAATGCACCAAAATGTCAGCTTAGGGCCAAATGGGGTGCATCAGGTGAGTTCCTTGCGAAAAATTCTGACGCAACTTCGAGGCACGAACTTTTGCACTAAATTGGCATGTTTTCCACTGAGTTTCGTAAGGCAACCAAATGGTCCAGAATGCACCCAATGGTACAAACACACCAAAACATAAGTTTAGGGTCCAATGGGGTGGATTGGGTGCGTTTGTTGCAAAAAATTCTGACGCGACTTCGTGGCACGAAATTTTGCACTAGATCGGCCCGTTTTGCCCCGAGTTTCGTAAGGCAACCAAACGGTCCCGAATGCACCCAAAAGGTATGAAATGCACCAAAACATCAGTTTAGGGTCAAATGGGGTGGATCGGGTGCGTTTGTTGTGAAAAATTTGGACGCGACTTCCTGGCACGAACTTTTGCACTATTTCGGCCCCTTTTTGCACCAAGTTTCGTAAGGCAAACAGACGGTCCTGAATCCACCCAAATGGTACGAAATACACCAAAACATCAGTTTTGGGTCAAATGGGGTGCATCGGCTGCGTTCGTTGCGAAAAATTCTGACGCAACTTCGTGGCACGAACTTTTGCACTAGTTCGGCCCGTTTTGCACCGAGTTTTGTAAGGCAACTAAACGGTCCCGAGTGCGCCCAAACGGTACGAAATACAGCAAAACTTCAGTTTTTGGTCTAATGGGGTGGATCGGATGCGTTCGTTGCGAAAAATTCTGATGCGACTTCGTGGCACGAACTTTTGCACTAGTTCGGCCCGTATTGCACCGAGTTTCGTAAAGCAACCAAATGGTCCCGAATGCACCCAAATGGTACGAAACGAAGCAAAACAGCACCCGATCCACCCCATTGGACCCTAAACTGATGTTTTGGCGTCCAATGGGTTGGATCGGTTGCGTTGGTTGCGAAAAAAATCCACCGCGACTTCGTGGCACGAACTTTTGCACTAGTTCGGCCCGTTTTCCACCGAGTTTCGTAAGGCAACCAAACAGTCCTGGATGCACCCAAATGGTACGAAATGCACCAAAATGTCAGCTTAGGGCCAAATGGGGTGGATCAGGTGAGTTCCTTGCGAAAAATTCTGACGCAACTTCGAGTTACGAACTTTTCCACTAGATCGGGCCGTTTTCCATGGAGTTTCGTAGGGCAACCAAATGGTCCTTAATGCACCCAATGGTACGAAACGCACCAAAAATTAAGTTTAGGGTCCAATGTGGTGGATCGGGTGCGTTCATTGCGAAAAATTCCGACGCGACTTTGTGGCACGAACTTTTGCACTAGTTCGGCCCATATTCCTCCGAGTTTCCTAAGGCAACCAAATGGACCCGAATGCACCCAAATAGTACGAAACGCACCAAAACATCAGTTTAGGGTCCAATGGTTTGGATCGGGTGCGTTTGTTGCGAAAAATTCCGACGCGACTTCGTGTAACAAACTTTTGCACTTGTTCAGCCCGTTTTGCACCAAATTTCGTAAGGCAACCAAACGGTCCTGAATGCACCCAAAAGGCACAAAATGCACCAAAACATCAGTTTAGGGTCAAATGGGGTGGATCGGGTGTGTTCGTTGCGAAAAATTCGGACGCGACTTCGTGGCACGAACTTTTTTCACTTGTTCGGCCCGTTTTGCACCGAGTTTCGTAAGGCAACCAAATGGACCTGAATGCACTCAAAAGGTATGAAATGCACCAAAACGTCAGTTTAGGGTCCAATGGGGTGGATCGGGTGCGTTCGTTCCGTAAAATTCTGACACGACTTCATGGCACGAACTTTTGCACTAGTTCGGCCCGTTTTGCCCCGAGTTTTGTAAGGCAACCAAACAGTTGCGGATGCACCCAAATGGTTCGAAATACACCAAAACGTCAGTTTAGGGTCAAATGGGGTGGATCGGGTGCGTTCGTTGCGAAAAATTCCGACGCGACTTCGGTGCACGAACTTTTGCACTAGATCGGCCCGTTTTCCACCGAGTTTCTTGAGGTAACCAAACGGTGCTGGATGCACTCAAATGGTACGAAATGCATCAAAATGTCAGTTTAGGGCCAAATGGGGTGGATCAGGTGAGTTCGTTGTGACAAATTCTGCCGCAACTTCGAGGCACGAACTTTTGCACTAAATTGGCCCGTTTTCCACTGAGTTTCGTAAGGCAACCAAATGGTCCGGAATGCACCCAATGGGTACAAACACACCAAAACATAAGTTTAGGGTCCAATGGGGTGGATTGGGTGCATTCGTTGCAAAAAATTCTGACGCGACTTCGTGGCACGAAATTTTGCACTAGATCGGCCCGTTTTGCCCCGAGTTTCGTAAGGCAACCAAACGGTCCCGAATGCACCCAAAAGGTATGAAATGCACCAAAACGTCAGTTTAGGGTCAAATGGGGTGGATCGGGTGCGTTTGTTGTGAAAAATTTGGACGCGACTTCCTGGCACGAACTTTTGCACTAGTTCGGCCCCTTTTTGCACCAAGTTTCGTAAGGCAAACAAACGGTCCGGAATCCACCCAAATGGTACAAAATACACCAAAACATCAGTTTAGGGTCAAATGGGGTGCATCGGGTGCGTTCGTTGTGAAAAATTCTGACGCGACTTCGTGGCACGAACTTTTGCACTAGTTCGGCCCGTTTTGCACCGAGTTTTGTAAGGCAACCAAACGGTCCCGAGTGCGCCCAAATGGTACGAAATACACCAAAACTTCAGTTTATGGTCTAATGGGGTGGATCGGATGCGTTCGTTGCGAAAAATTCTGATGCGACTTCGTGGCACGAACTTTTGCACTAGTTCGGCCCGTATTGCACCGAGTTTCGTAAAGCAACCAAATGGTCCCGAATGCACCCAAATGGTACGAAACGAAGCAAAACAGCACCCGATCCACCCCATTGGACCCTAAACTGATGTTTTGGCGTCCAATGGGTTGGATCGGGTGCGTTGGTTGCGAAAAAAATCCGTCGCGACTTCGTGGCACGAACTTTTGCACTAGTTCGGCCCGTTTTCCACCGAGTTTCGTAAGGCAACCAAACAGTCCTGGATGCACCCAAATGGTACGAAATGCACCAAAATGTCAGCTTAGGGCCAAATGGGGTGGATCAGGTGAGTTCATTGCGAAAAATTCTGACGCAACTTCGAGGCACGAACTTTTGCACTAGATCGGCCCGTTTTCCATCGAGTTTCGTAAGGCAACCAAACGTTCCTTAATACACCCAATGGTACGAAACTCACCAAAACTTCAGTTTAGGGTCCAATGTGGTGGATCGGGTGCGTTCATTGTGAAAAATTCCGACGCAACTTTGTGGCACGAACTTTTGCACTAGTTCGGCCCATTTTCCTCCGAGTTTCCTAAGGCAACCAAATGGTCCCGAATGCACCCAAATAGTACGAAACGCACCAAAACACCAGTTTAGGGTCCAATGGTTTGGATCGGGTGCGTTTGTTGCGAAAAATTCCGACGCGACTTCGTGGCACAAACTTTTGCACTTGTTCAGCCCGTTTTGCACCAAATTTCGTAAAACAACCAAACGGTCCTGAATGCACCCAAAAGGTACGAAATGCACCAAAACATCAGTTTGGGGTCAAATGGGGTGGATCGGGTGTGTTCGTTGCGAAAAATTCGGACGAGACTTCGTGGCACGAACTTTTGCACTTGTTCGGCCCGTTTTGCACCGAGTTTTGTAAGGCAACCAAACGGTCCCGAGTGCGCCCAAATGGTACAAAATACACCAAAACGTCAGTTTAGGGTCAAATGGGGTGGATCGGGTGTGTTCGTTGCGAAAAATTCGGACGCGACTTCGTGGCACGAACTTTTGCACTTGTTCGGCCTGTTTTCCACCGAGTTTCGTAAGGCAACCAAATGGACCCGAATGCACCCAAAAGGTATGAAATGCACCAAAACGTCAGTTTAGGGTCCAATGGGGTGGATCGGGTGCGTTCGGTGCGAAAAATTCCGACGCGACTTCGTGGCACGAACTTTTGCACCAGTTCGGCCTGTTTTGCACCGAGTTTTGTAAGGCAACCAAATGGTCCCGAATGCACAAAAATGATACAAAATGCACCAAAACATCAGTTTAGTGTCAAATGGGGTGGATCGGGTGTGTTCGTTGCGAAAAATTCGGACGCGACTTCGTGGCACGAACTTTTGTACTTGTTCCGCCCGTTTTGCACCGAGTTTTGTAAGGCAACCAAACGGTCCCGAGTGCGCCCAAATGGTATGAAATACACCAAAACGTCAGTTTAGGTTCAAATGGGGTGGATCGGGTGCTTTTGTTGCGAAAAATTCTGACGCGACTTCGTGGCACGAACTTTTGAACTAATTCGGGCCGTTTTCCTCCGAGTTTCATAAGGCAGCCAAATGGTCCCGAATGCACCCAAATGGTACAAAACGCACCAAAACGTCAGTTTTGGGTCAATGGGTTGGATCGGGTGCGTTTGTTGCAAAAAAATCCGACGCGACTTTGTGGCACGAACTTTTGCACTAATTCGGCCCGTTTTCCTCCGAGTTTCATAAGGCAGCCAAATGGTCCCGAATGCACCCAAATGGTAAAAAACGTCAGTTTAGGGTCAATGGGTTGGATCGGGTTCGTTTGTTGCGAAAAATTCCGACGCGACTTTGTGGCACGAACTTTTGCACTAGTTCGGCCCGTTTCGCACCGAGTTTCGTAAGGCTACCAAACGGTCCCGAATGCAGCCAAATAGTACGAAACACACCAAAATGCCAGTTTATGGTCTAATGGGGTGGATCGGGTGTGTTCGTTGCGAAAAATTCTGATGCAACTTCGTGGCACGAACTTTTGCACTAGTTCGGCCCGTATTGCACCGAGTTTCGTAAGGCAACCAAATGGCCCCGAATGCACCCAAATGGTACGAAACGAACCAAAACAGCACCCGATCCACCCCATTGGACCCTAAACTGATGTTTTGGCATCCAATGCTGTGGATCGGGTGCGTTGGTTGCGAAAAAGTCCGCCGCGACTTCGTGGCACGAACTTTTGCACTAGTTCGGCCCGTTTTCCACCGAGTTTCTTAAGGCAACCAAACAGTCCTGGATGCACCCAAATGGTACGAAATACACCAAAATGTCAGTTTAGGGCCAAATGGGGTGGATCAGGTGAGTTCGTTGCGAAAAATTCTGACGCAACTTTGAGGCCCGAACTTTTGCATTAGATTGGGCCGTTTTCCACGGAGTTTCGTAGGGCAACCAAACGTTCCTTAATGCACCCAATGGTACGAATCGCCCCAAAACTTCAGTTTAGGGTCCAATGTGGTGGATCGGGTGCGTTCATTGCGAAAAATTCCGACGCGACTTTGTGGCACGAACTTTTGCACTAGTTCGGCCCGTTGTGCACAGAGTTTTGTAAGGCAACCAAACGGTCCCGAGTGCGCCCAATTGGTACGAAATACACCAAAACGTTAGTTTAGATTCAAATGGGGTGGATCGGGTGCTTTCGTTGCGAAAAATTTTGACGCGACTTCGTGGCACGAACTTTTGCACTAATTCGGCCCGTTTTCCTCCGAGTTTCATAAGGCAGCCAAATGGTCCCGAATGCACCCAAATGGTACAAAACGCACCAAAACGTCAGTTTAGGGTCAATGGGTTGGATCGGGTGCGTTTGTTGCGAAAAATTCCGATGCGACTTTGTGGCACGAACTTTTGCACTAGTTCGGCCCGTTTCACACCGAGTTTCGTAAGGCTACCAAACGGTCCCGAATGCAGCCAAATAGTACGAAACACACCAAAATGCCAGTTTATGGTCTAATGGGGTGGATCGGGTGTGTTCGTTGCGAAAAATTCTGATGCAACTTCGTTGCACGAACTTTTGCACTAGTTCGGTCCATATTGCACCGAGTTTCGTAAGGCAACCAAATGGTCCCGAATGCACCCAAATGGTACGAAACGAACCAAAACAGCACCCGATCCACCCCATCGGACCCTAAACTGATGTTTTGGCATCCAATGGTGTGGATCGGGTACGTTGGTTGCGAGAAAATCCGCCGCGACTTCGTGGCACGAACTTTTGCACTAGTTCTGCCCGTTTTCCACCGAGTTTATTAAGGAAACCAAACAGTCCTGGATGCACCCAAATGGTACGAAATACACCAAAATGTCAGTTTAGGGCCAAATGGGGTGGATAAAGTGCGTTCGTTGTGAAAAATTCTGACGCAACTTCGAGGCACGAACTTTTGCACTAGTTCGGCCCGTATTGCACCGAGTTTCGTAAAGCAACCAAATGGTCCCGAATGCACCCAAATGGTACGAAACGAAGCAAAACAGCACCCGATCCACCCCATTGGACCCTAAACTGATGTTTTGGCATCCAATGGGTTGGATCGGGTGCGTTGGTTGCGAAAAAAATCTGCCGCAACTTCGTGGCACGAACTTTTGCACTAGTTCGGCCTGTTTTCCGCCGAGTTTCGTAAGGCAACCAAACAGTCCTGGATGCACCCAAATGGTACGAAATGCACCAAAATGTCAGCTTAGGGCCAAATGGGGTGGATCAGGTGAGTTCGTTGCGAAAAATTCTGACGCAACTTCGAGGCACGAACTTTTGCACTAGATCGGCCCGTTTTCCATCGAGTTTCGTAAGGCAACCAAACGTTCCTTAATACACCCAATGGTACGAAACGCACCAAAACTTCAGTTTAGGGTCCAATGTGGTGGATCGGGTGCGTTCATTGCGAAAAATTCCGACGCAACTTTGTGGCACGAACTTTTGCACTAGTTCGGCCCATTTTCCTCCGAGTTTCCTAAGGCAACCAAATGGTCCCGAATGCACCCAAATAGTATGAAACGCACCAAAACACCAGTTTAGGGTCCAATGGTTTGGATCGGGTGCGTTTGTTGCGAAAAATTCCGACGCGACTTCGTGGCACAAACTTTTGCACTTGTTCAGCCCGTTTTGCACCAAATTTCGTAAGGCAACCAAACGGTCCTAAATGCACCCAAAAGGTACGAAATGCACCAAAACATCAGTTTAGGGTCAAATGGGGTGGATCAGGTGTGTTCGTTGCGAAAAATTCGGACGCGACTTCGTGGCACGAACTTTTGCACTTGTTCGGCCTGTTTTCCACCGAGTTTCGTAAGGCAACCAAATGGTCCCGAATGCACCCAAATGGTACGAAACGAACCAAAACAGCACCCGATCCACCCCATTGGACCCTAAACTGATGTTTTGGCGTCCAATGGTGTGGATCGGGTGCGTTGGTTGCGAAAAAATCCGCCGCGACTTCGTGGCACGAACTTTTGCACTAGTTCGGCCCGTTTTCCACCGAGTTTCTTAAGGCAACCAAACAGTCCTGGATGCACCCAAATGGTACGAAATACACCAAAATGTCAGTTTAGGGCCAAATGGGGTGGATCAGGTGAGTTCGTTGCGAAAAATTCTGACGCAACTTCGAGGCCCGAACTTTTGCACTAGATCGGGCCGTGTTCCACGGAGTTTCGTAGGGCAACCAAACGTTCCTTAATGCACGCAATGGTACGAATCGCACCAAAACTTCAGTTTAGGGTCCAATGTGGTGGATCGGGTGCGTTCATTGCTTAAAAATCCGACGCGACTTTGTGGCACGAACTTTTGCACTAGTTCGGCCCGTTTTGCACAGAGTTTTGTAAGGCAACCAAACGGTCCCGAGTGCGCCCAAATGGTATGAAATACACCAAAACATCAGTTTAGGTTCAAATGGGGTGGATCGGGTGCTTTCGTTGCGAAAAATTCTGACGCGACTTCGTGGCACGAACTTTTGCACTAATTCGGGCCGTTTTCCTCCGAGTTTCATAAGGCAGCCAAATGGTCCCGAATGCACCCAAATGGTACAAAACGTCAGTTTAGGGTCAATGGGTTGGATCGGGTTCGTTTGTTGCGAAAAATTCCGACGCGACTTTGTGGCACGAACTTTTGCACTAGTTCGGCCCGTTTCGCACCGAGTTTCGTAAGGCTACCAAACGGTCCCGAATGCAGCCAAATAGTACGAAACACACCAAAATGCCAGTTTATGGTCTAATGGGGTGGATCGGGTGTGTTCATTGCGAAAAATTCTGATGCAACTTCGTGGCACGAACTTTTGCACTAGTTCGGCCCGTATTGCACCGAGTTTCGTAAGGCAACCAAATGGTCCCGAATGCACCCAAATGGTACGAAACGAACCAAAACAGCACCCGATCCACCCCATTGGACCCTAAACTGATGTTTTAGCATCCAATGCTGTGGATCGGGTGCGTTGGTTGCGAAAAAGTCCGCCGCGACTTCGTGGCACGAACTTTTGCACTAGTTCGGCCCGTTTTCCACCGAGTTTCTTAAGGCAACCAAACAGTCCTGGATGCACCCAAATGGTACGAAATACACCAAAATGTCAGCTTAGGGCCAAATGGGGTGGATCATGTGAGTTCCTTGCGAAAAATTCTGACGCAACTTCGAGGCACGAACTTTTGCACTAGATCGGGCCGTTTTCCACGGAGTTTCGCAGGGCAACCAAACGTTCCTTAATGCACCCAATGGTACGAAACGCACCAAAACTTCAGTTTATGGTCTAATGTGGTGGATCGGGTGTGTTCATTGCGAAAAATTCCGACGCGACTTTGTGGCACGAACTTTTGCACTAGTTCGGCCCATATTGCTCCGAGTTTCCTAAGGCAACCAAATGGTCCCGAATGCACCCAAATAGTACGAAACGCACCAAAACGTCAGTTTAGGGTCCAATGGTTTGGATCGGGTGCGTTTGTTGCGAAAAATTCTGACGCGACTTCGTGGAACAAACTTTTGCACTTGTTCAGCCCGTTTTGCACCAAATTTCGTATGGCAACCAAACGGTCCTGAATGCCCCCAGAAGGCACGAAATGCACTAAAACATCAGTTTAGGGTCAAATGGGGTGGATCGGGTGTGTTCGTTGCGAAAAATTCGGACGCGACTTCGTGGCACGAACTTTTTTCACTTCTTCGGCCCGTTTTCCACCGAGTTTCATAAGGCAATCAAATGGACCCGAATGCACCCAAAAGGTATGAAATGCACCAAAACGCCAGTTTAGGGTCCAATGGGGTGGATCGGGTGCGTTCGTTCTATAAAATTCTGACGCGACTTCATGGCACGAACTTTTGCACTAGTTCGGCCCATTTTGCCCCGAGTTTTGTAAGGCAACCAAATGGTTGCGGATGCACCCAAATGGTTCGAAATACACCAAAACGTCAGTTTAGGGTCAAATGGGGTGGATCGGGTGCGTTCGTTGCGAAAAATTCCGACGCGACTACGCGGCACGAACTTTTGCACTAGATCGGCCCGTTTTCGACCGAGTTTCTTGAGGTAACCAAACGGTGCTAGATGCACTCAAATGGTACGAAATGCACCAAAATGTCAGTTTAGGGCCAAATGGGGTGGATCAGGTGAGTTCGTTGCGACAAATTCTGCCGCAACTTCGAGGCACGAACTTTTGCACTAAATTGGCATGTTTTCCACTGAGTTTCGTAAGGCAACCAAATGGTCCAGAATGCACCCAATGGTACAAACACACCAAAACATAAGTTTAGGGTCCAATGGGGTGGATTGGGTGCGTTTGTTGCAAAAAATTCGGACGCGACTTCGTGGCACGAACTTTTGTACTTGTTCGGCCCGTTTTGCACCGAGTTTTGTAAGGCAACCAAACGGTCCCGAGTGCGCCCAAATGGTATGAAATACACCAAAACGTCAGTTTAGGTTCAAATGGGGTGGATCGGGTGCTTTTGTTGCGAAAAATTCTGACGCGACTTCGTGGCACGAACTTTTGAACTAATTCGGGCCGTTTTCCTCCGAGTTTCATAAGGCAGCCAAATGGTCCCGAATGCACCCAAATGGTACAAAACGCACCAAAACGTCAGTTTTTGGTCAATGGGTTGGATCGGGTGCGTTTGTTGCAAAAAAATCCGACGCGACTTTGTGGCACGAACTTTTGCACTAGTTCGGCCCGTTTCGCACCGAGTTTCGTAAGGCTACCAAATGGTCCCGAATGCAGCCAAATAGTACGAAACACATCAAAATGCCAGTTTATGGTCTAATGGGGTGGATCGGGTGTGTTCGTTGCGAAAAATTCTGATGCAACATCGTGGCACGAACTTTTGCACTAGTTCGGCCCGTATTGCACCGAGTTTCGTAAGGCAACCAAATGGTCCCGAATGCACCCAAATGGTAAAAAACGTTCGTTTAGGGTCAATGGGTTGGATCGGGTTCGTTTGTTGCGAAAAATTCCGACGCGACTTTGTGGCACGAACTTTTGCACTAGTTCGGCCCGTTTTCCACCGAGTTTCTTAAGGCAACCAAACAGTCCTGGATGCACCCAAATGGTACGAAATACACCAAAATGTCAGTTTAGGGCCAAATGGGGTGGATCAGGTGAGTTCGTTGCGAAAAATTCTAACGCAACTTTGAGGCCCGAACTTTTGCATTAGATTGGGCCGTTTTCCACGGCGTTTCGTAGGGCAACCAAACGTTCCTTAATGCACCCAATGGTACGAATCGCCCCAAAACTTCAGTTTAGGGTCCAATGTGGTGGATCGGGTGCGTTCATTGCGAAAAATTCCGACGCGACTTTGTGGCACGAACTTTTGCACTAGTTCGGCCCGTTGTGCACAGAGTTTTGTAAGGCAACCAAACGGTCCCGAGTGCGCCCAATTGGTACGAAATACACCAAAACGTTAGTTTAGATTCAAATGGGGTGGATCGGGTGCTTTCGTTGCGAAAAATTTTGACTTGACTTCGTGGCACGAACTTTTGCACTAATTCGGCCCGTTTTCCTCCGAGTTTCATAAGGCAGCCAAATGGTCCCGAATGCACCCAAATGGTACAAAACGCACCAAAACGTCAGTTTAGGGTCAATGGGTTGGATCGGGTGCGTTTGTTGCGAAAAATTCCGACGCGACTTTGTGGCACGAACTTTTGCACTAGTTCGGCCCGTTTCGCACCGAGTTTCGTAAGGCTACCAAACGGTCCCGAATGCAGCCAAATAGTACGAAACACACCAAAATGCCAGTTTATGGTCTAATGGGGTGGATCGAGTGTGTTCGTTGCGAAAAATTCTGATGCAACTTCGTTGCACGAACTTTTGCACTAGTTCGGTCCATATTGCACCGAGTTTCGTAAGGCAACCAAATGGTCCCGAATGCACCCAAATGGTACGAAACGAACCAAAACAGCACCCGATCCACCCCATCGGACCCTAAACTGATGTTTTGGCATCCAATGGTGTGGATCGGGTACGTTGGTTGCGAAAAAATCCGCCGCGACTTCGTGGCACGAACTTTTGCACTAGTTCGGCCCGTTTTCCACCGAGTTTATTAAGGAAACCAAACAGTCCTGGATGCACCCAAATGGAACGAAATACACCAAAATGTCAGTTTAGGGCCAAATGGGGTGGATCAAGTGCGTTCGTTGCGAAAAATTCTGACGCAACTTCGAGGCACGAACTTTTGCACTAGTTCGGCCCGTATTGCACCGAGTTTCGTAAAGCAACCAAATGGTCCCGAATGCACCCAAATGGTACGAAACGAAGCAAAACAGCACCCGATCCACCCCATTGGACCCTAAACTGATGTTTTGGCATCCAATGGGTTGGATCGGGTGCCTTGGTTGCGAAAAAAATCTGCCGCAACTTCGTGGCACGAACTTTTGCACTAGTTCGGCCTGTTTTCCGCCGAGTTTCGTAAGGCAACAAAACAGTCCTGGATGCACCCAAATGGTACAAAATGCGACAAAATGACAGCTTAGGGCCAAATGGGGTGGATCAGGTGAGTTCGTTGCGAAAAATTCTGACGCAACTTCGAGGCACGAACTTTTGCACTAGATCGGCCCGTTTTCCATCGAGTTTCGTAAGGCAACCAAACGTTCCTTAATACACCCAATGGTACGAAACGCACCAAAACTTCAGTTTAGGGTCCAATGTGGTGGATCGGGTGCGTTCATTGCGAAAAATTCCGACGCAACTTTGTGGCACGAACTTTTGCACTAGTTCGGCCCATTTTCCTCCGAGTTTCCTAAGGCAACCAAATGGTCCCGAATGCACCCAAATAGTATGAAACGCACCAAAACACCAGTTTAGGGTCCAATGGTTTGGATCGGGTGCGTTTGTTGCGAAAAATTCCGACGCGACTTCGTGGCACAAACTTTTGCACTTGTTCAGCCCGTTTTGCACCAAATTTCGTAAGGCAACCAAACGGTCCTAAATGCACCCAAAAGGTACGAAATGCACCAAAACATCAGTTTAGGGTCAAATGGGGTGGATCAGGTGTGTTCGTTGCGAAAAATTCGGACGCGACTTCGTGGCACGAACTTTTGCACTTGTTCGGCCTGTTTTCCACCGAGTTTCGTAAGGCAACCAAATGGTCCCGAATGCACCCAAATGGTACGAAACGAACCAAAACAGCACCCGATCCACCCCATTGGACCCTAAACTGATGTTTTGGCGTCCAATGGTGTGGATCGGGTGCGTTGGTTGCGAAAAAATCCGCCGCGACTTCGTGGCACGAACTTTTGCACTAGTTCGGCCCGTTTTCCACCGAGTTTCTTAAGGCAACCAAACAGTCCTGGATGCACCCAAATGGTACGAAATACACCAAAATGTCAGTTTAGGGCCAAATGGGGTGGATCAGGTGAGTTCGTTGCGAAAAATTCTGACGCAACTTCGAGGCCCGAACTTTTGCACTAGATCGGGCCGTGTTCCACGGAGTTTCGTAGGGCAACCAAACGTTCCTTAATGCACCCAATGGTACGAATCGCACCAAAACTTCAGTTTAGGGTCCAATGTGGTGGATCGGGTGCGTTCATTGCGAAAAATTCCGACGCGACTTTGTGGCACGAACTTTTGCACTAGTTCGGCCCGTTTTGCACAGAGTTTTGTAAGGCAACCAAACGGTCCCGAGTGCGCCCAAATGGTACGAAATACACCAAAACATCAGTTTAGGTTCAAATGGGGTGGATCGGGTGCTTTCGTTGCGAAAAATTCTGACGCGACTTCGTGGCACGAACTTTTGCACTAATTCGGCCTGTTTTCCTCCGAGTTTCATAAGGCAGGCAAATGGTCCCGAATGCACCCAAATGGTAAAAAACGTCAGTTTAGGGTCAATGGGTTGGATCGGGTTCGTTTGTTGCGAAAAATTCCGACGCGACTTTGTGGCACGAACTTTTGCACTAATTCGGCCCGTTTCGCACCGAGTTTCGTAAGGCTACCAAACGGTCCCGAATGCAGCCAAATAGTACGAAACACACCAAAATGCCAGTTTATGGTCTAATGGGGTGGATCGGGTGTGTTCATTGCGAAAAATTCTGATGCAACTTCGTGGCACGAACTTTTGCACTAGTTCGGCCCGTATTGCACCGAGTTTCGTAAGGCAACCAAATGGTCCCGAATGCACCCAAATGGTACGAAACGAACCAAAACTGCACCCGATCCACCCCATTGGACCCTAAACTGATGTTTTAGCATCCAATGCTGTGGATCGGGTGCGTTGGTTGCGAAAAAGTCCGCCGCGACTTCGTGGCACGAACTTTTGCACTAGTTCGGCCCGTTTTCCACCGAGTTTCTTAAGGCAACCAAACAGTCCTGGATGCACCCAAATGGTACGAAATACACCAAAATGTCAGTTTAGGGCCAAATGGGGTGGATCAGGTGAGTTCGTTGCGAAAAATTCTGACGCAACTTCGAGGCCCGAACTTTTGCACTAGATCGGGCCGTGTTCCACGGAGATTCGTAGGGCAACCAAACGTTCCTTAATGCACCCAATGGTACGAATCGCACCAAAACTTCAGTTTAGGGTCCAATGTGGTGGATCGGGTGTGTTCATTGCGAAAAATTCCGACGCGACTTTGTGGCACGAACTTTTGCACTAGTTCGGCCCGTTTTGCACAGAGTTTTGTAAGGCAATCAAACGGTCCCGAGTGCGCCCAAATGGTACGAAATACACCAAAACATCAGTTTAGGTTCAAATGGGGTGGATCGGGTGCTTTCGTTGCGAAAAATTCTGACGCGACTTCGTGGCACGAACTTTTGCACTAATTCGGCCCGTTTTCCTCCGAGTTTCATAAGGCAGCCAAATGGTCCCGAATGCACCCAAATGGTAAAAAACGTCAGTTTAGGGTCAATGGGTTGGATCGGGTTCGTTTGTTGCGAAAAATTCCGACGCGACTTTGTGGCACGAACTTTTGCACTAGTTCGGCCCGTTTCGCACCGAGTTTCGTAAGGCTACCAAACGGTCCCGAATGCAGCCAAATAGTACGAAACACACCAAAATGCCAGTTTATGGTCTAATGGGGTGGATCGGGTGTGTTCATTGCGAAAAATTCTGATGCAACTTCGTGGCACGAACTTTTGCACTAGTTCGGCCCGTATTGCACCGAGTTTCGTAAGGCAACCAAATGGTCCCGAATGCACCCAAATAGTACGAAACGAACCAAAACAGCACCCGATCCACCCCATTGGACCCTAAACTGATGTTTTAGCATCCAATGCTGTGGATCGGGTGCGTTGGTTGCGAAAAAGTCCGCCGCGACTTCGTGGCACGAACTTTTGCACTAGTTCGGCCCGTTTTCCACCGAGTTTCTTAAGGCAACCAAACAGTCCTGGATGCACCCAAATGGTACGAAATGCACCAAAATGTCAGCTTAGGGCCAAATGGGGTGGATCATGTGAGTTCCTTGCGAAAAATTCTGACGCAACTTCGAGGCACGAACTTTTGCACTAGATCGGGCCGTTTTCCACGGAGTTTCGCAGGGCAACCAAACGTTCCTTAATGCACCCAATGGTACGAAACGCACCAAAACTTCAGTTTATGGTCTAATGTGGTGGATCGGGTGTGTTCATTGCGAAAAATTCCGACGCGACTTTGTGGCACGAACTTTTGCACTAGTTCGGCCCATATTCCTCCGAGTTTCCTAAGGCAACCAAATGGTCCCGAATGCACCCAAATAGTACGAGACGCACCAAAACGTCAGTTTAGGGTCCAATGGTTTGGATCGGGTGCGTTTGTTGCGAAAAATTCCGACGCGACTTCGTGGAACAAACTTTTGCACTTGTTCAGCCCGTTTTGCACCAAATTTCGTATGGCAACCAAACGGTCCTGAATGCCCCCAGAAGGCACGAAATGCACTAAAACATCAGTTTAGGGTCAAATGGGGTGGATCGGGTGTGTTCGTTGCGAAAAATTTGGACGCGACTTCGTGGCACGAACTTTTTTCACTTCTTCGGCCCGTTTTCCACCGAGTTTCATAAGGCAACCAAATGGACCCGAATGCACCCAAAAGGTATGAAATGCACCAAAACGTCAGTTTAGGGTCCAATGGGGTGGATCGGGTGCGTTCGTTCTGTAAAATTCTGACGCGACTTCATGGCACGAACTTTTGCACTAGTTCGGCCCATTTTGCCCCGAGTTTTGTAAGGCAACCAAACGGTTGCGGATGCACCCAAATGGTTCGAAATACACCAAAACGTCAGTTTAGGGTCAAATGGGGTGGATCGGGTGCGTTCGTTGCGAAAAATTCCGACGCGACTTCGTGGCACGAACTTTTGCACTAGATCGGCCCGTTTTCGACTGAGTTTCTTGAGGTAACCAAACGGTGCTAGATGCACTCAAATGGTACGAAATGCACCAAAATGTCATTTTAGGGCCAAATGGGGTGGATCAGGTGAGTTCGTTGCGACAAATTCTGCCGCAACTTCGAGGCACGAACTTTTGCACTAAATTGGCATGTTTTCCACTGAGTTTCGTAAGGCAACCAAATGGTCCAGAATGCACCCAATGGTACAAACACACCAAAACATAAGTTTAGGGTCCAATGGGGTGGATTGGGTGCGTTTGTTGCAAAAAATTCTGACGCGACTTCGTGGCACGAAATTTTGCACTAGATCGGCCCGTTTTGCCCCGAGTTTCGTAAGGCAACCAAGCGGTCCCGAATGCACCCAAAAGGTATGAAATGCACCAAAACGTCAGTTTAGGGTCAAATGGGGTGGATCGGGTGCGTTTGTTGTGAAAAATTTGGACGCGACTTCCTGGCACGAACTTTTGCACTATTTCGGCCCCTTTTTGCACCAAGTTTCGTAAGGCAAACAAACGGTCCTGAATCCACCCAAATGGTACGAAATACACCAAAACATCAGTTTTGGGTCAAATGGGGTGCATCGGCTGCGTTCGTTGCGAAAAATTCTGACGCAACTTCGTGGCACGAACTTTTGCACTAGTTCGGCCCGTTTTGCACCGAGTTTTGTAAGGCAACTAAACGGTCCCGAGTGCGCCCAAATGGTACGAAATACAGCAAAACTTCAGTTTTTGGTCTAATGGGGTGGATCGGATGCGTTCGTTGCGAAAAATTCTGATGCGACTTCGTGGCACGAACTTTTGCACTAGTTCGGCCCGTATTGCACCGAGTTTCGTAAAGCAACCAAATGGTCCCGAATGCACCCAAATGGTACGAAACGAAGCAAAACAGCACCCGATCCACCCCATTGGACCCTAAACTGATGTTTTGGCGTCCAATGGGTTGGATCGGGTGCGTTGGTTGCGAAAAAATCCACCGCGACTTCGTGGCACGAACTTTTGCACTAGTTCGGCCCGTATTGCACCGAGTTTCGTAAAGCAACCAAATGGTCCCGAATGCACCCAAATGGTACGAAACGAAGCAAAACAGCACCCGATCCACCCCATTGGACCCTAAACTGATGTTTTGGCGTCCAATGGGTTGGATCGGGTGCGTTGGTTGCGAAAAAATCCACCGCGACTTCGTGGCACGAACTTTTGCACTAGTTCGGCCCGTTTTCCACCGAGTTTCGTAAGGCAACCAAACAGTCCTGGATGCACCCAAATGGTACGAAATGCACCAAAATGTCAGCTTAGGGCCAAATGGGGTGGATCAGGTGAGTTCGTTGCGAAAAATTCTGACGCAACTTCGAGGCACGAACTTTTGCACTAGATCGGGCCGTTTTCCACGGAGTTTCGTAGGGCAACCAAACGTTCCTTAATGTACCCAATGGTACGAAACGCACCAAAAATTAAGTTTAGGGTCCAATGTGGTGGATCGGGTGCGTTCATTGCGAAAAATTCCGACGCGACTTTGTGGCACGAACTTTTGCACTAGTTCGGCCCATATTCCTCCGAGTTTCCTAAGGCAACCAAATGGACCCGAATGCACCCAAATAGTACGAAACGCACCAAAACGTCAGTTTAGGGTTCAATGGTTTGGATCGGGTGCGTTTGTCGCGAAAAATTCCGACGCGACTTCATGTAACAAACTTTTGCACTTGTTCAGCCCGTTTTGCACCAAATTTCGTAAGGCAACCAAACGGTCCTGAATGCACCCAAAAGGCACGAAATGCACCAAAACATCAGTTTAGGGTCAAATGGGGTGGATCGGGTGTGTTCGCTGCGAAAAATTCGGACACGACTTCGTGGCACGAACTTTTTTCACTTGTTCGGCCCATTTTGCACCGAGTTTCGTAAGGCAACCAAATGGACCTGAATGCACTCAAAAGGTATGAAATGCACCAAAACGTCAGTTTAGGGTCCAATGGGGTGGATCGGGTGTGTTCGTTCCGTAAAATTCCGACACGACTTCATGGCACGAACTTTTGCACTAGTTCGGCCCGTTTTGCCCCGAGTTTTGTAAGGCAACCAAACGGTTGCGGATGCACCCAAATGGTTCGAAATACACCAAAACGTCAGTTTAGGGTCAAATGGGGTTGATCGGGTGCGTTCGTTGCGAAAAATTCCGACGCGACTTCGTGGCACGAACTTTTGCACTAGATCGGCCCGTTTTCCACCGAGTTTCTTGAGGTAACCAAACGGTGCTGGATGCACTCAAATGGTACGAAATGCACCAAAATGTCAGTTTAGGGCCAAATGGGGTGGATCAGGTGAGTTCGTTGCGACAAATTCTGCCGCAACTTCGAGGCACGAACTTTTGCACTAAATTGGCCCGTTTTCCACTGAGTTTCGTAAGGCAACCAAATGGTCCGGAATGCACCCAATGGGTACAAACACACCAAAACATAAGTTTAGGGTCCAATGGGGTGGATTGGGTGCATTCGTTGCAAAAAATTCTGACGCGACTTCGTGGCACGAAATTTTGCACTAGATCGGCCCGTTTTGCCCCGAGTTTCGTAAGGCAACCAAACGGTCCCGAATGCACCCAAAAGGTATGAAATGCACCAAAACGTCAGTTTAGGGTCAAATGGGGTGGATCGGGTGCGTTTGTTGTGAAAAATTTGGACGCGACTTCCTGGCACGAACTTTTGCACTAGATCGGGCCGTGTTCCACGGAGTTTCGTAGGGCAACCAAACGTTCCTTAATGCACCCAATGGTACGAATCGCACCAAAACTTCAGTTTAGGGTCCAATGTGGTGGATCGGGTGCGTTCATTGCGAAAAATTCCGACGCGACTTTGTGGCACGAACTTTTGCACTAGTTCGGCCCGTTTTGCACAGAGTTTTGTAAGGCAACCAAATGGTCCCGAGTGCGCACAAATGGTACGAAATACACCAAAACTTCAGTTTATGGTCTAATGGGGTGGATCGGATGCGTTCGTTGCGAAAAATTCTGATGCGACTTCGTGGCACGAACTTTTGCACTAGTTCGGCCCGTATTGCACCGAGTTTCGTAAAGCAACCAAATGGTCCCGAATGCACCCAAATGGTATGAAACGAAGCGAAACAGCACCCGATCCACCCCATTGGACCCTAAACTGATGTTTTGGCGTCCAATGGGTTGGATCGGGTGCGTTGGTTGCGAAAAAATCCGCCGCGACTTCGTGGCACGAACTTTTGCACTAGTTCGGCCCGTTTTCCACCGAGTTTCGTAAGGCAACCAAACAGTCCTGGATGCACCCAAATGGTACGAAATGCACCAAAATGTCAGCTTAGGGCCAAATGGGGTGGATCAGGTGAGTTCCTTGCGAAAAATTCTGACGCAACTTCGAGGCACGAACTTTTGCACTAGATCGGGCCATTTTCCTCCGAGTTTCCTAAGGCAACCAAATGGTCCCTAATGCACCCAAATAGTACGAAACGCACCAAAACACCAGTTTAGGGTCCAATGGTTTGGATCGGGTGCGTTTGTTGCGAAAAATTCCGACGCGACTTCGTGGCACAAACTTTTGCACTTGTTCAGCCCGTTTTGCACCAAATTTCGTAAAACAACCAAACGGTCCTGAATGCCCCCAAATGGTACGAAATGCACCAAAACATCAGTTTAGGGTCAAATGGGGTGGATCGGGTGTGTTCGTTGCGAAAAATTCGGACGCGACTTCGTGGCACGAACTTTTGCACTTGTTCGGCCCGTTTTGCACCGAGTTTTGTAAGGCAACCAAACGGTCCCGAGTGCGCCCAAATGGTACAAAATACACCAAAACGTCAGTTTAGGGTCAAATGGGGTGGATCGGGTGTGTTCGTTGCGAAAAATTCGGACGCGACTTCGTGGCACGAACTTTTGCACTTGTTCGGCCCGTTTTCCACCGAGTTTCGTAAGGCAACCAAATGGACCCGAATGCACCCAAAAGGTATGAAATGCACCAAAACGTCAGTTTAGGGTCCAATGGGGTGGATCGGGTGCGTTCGGTGCGAAAAATTCCGACGCGACTTCGTGGCACGAACTTTTGCACTAGTTCGGCCTGTTTTGCACCGAGTTTTGTAAGGCAACCAAATGGTCCCGAATGCACAAAAATGATACAAAATGCACCAAAACATCAGTTTAGTGTCAAATGGGGTGGATCAGGTGTGTTCGTTGCGAAAAATTCGGACGCGACTTCGTGGCACGAACTTTTGCACTTGTTCGGCCCGTTTTGCACCGAGTTTTGTAAGGCAACCAAACGGTCCCGAGTGCGCCCAAATGGTACGAAATACACCAAAACGTCAGTTTAGGTTCAAATGGGGTGGATCGGGTGCTTTTGTTGCGAAAAATTCTGACGCGACTTCGTGGCACGAACTTTTGAACTAATTCGGGCCGTTTTCCTCCGAGTTTCATAAGGCAGCCAAATGGTCCCGAATGCACCCAAATGGTACAAAACGCACCAAAACGTCAGTTTTGGGTCAATGGGTTGGATCGGGTGCGTTTGTTGCAAAAAAATCCGACGCGACTTTGTGGCACGAACTTTTGCACTAGTTCGGCCCGTTTTCCACCGAGTTTCTTAAGGCAACCAAACAGTCCTGGATGCACCCAAATGGTACGAAATACACCAAAATGTCAGTTTAGGGCCAAATGGGGTGGATCAGGTAAGTTCGTTGCGAAAAATTCTGACGCAACTTCGAGGCCCGAACTTTTGCACTAGATCGGGCCGTGTTCCACGGAGTTTCGTAGGGCAACCAAACGTTCCTTAATGCACCCAATGGTACGAATCGCACCAAAACTTCAGTTTAGGGTCCAATGTGGTGGATCGGGTGCGTTCATTGCGAAAAATTCCGACGCGACTTTGTGGCACGAACTTTTGCACTAGTTCGGCCCGTTTTGCACAGAGTTTTGTAAGGCAACCAAACGGTCCCGAGTGCGCCCAAATGGTACGAAATACACCAAAACATCAGTTTAGGTTCAAATGGGGTGGATCGGGTGCTTTCGTTGCGAAAAATTCTGACGCGACTTCGTGGCACGAACTTTTGCACTAATTCGGCCCGTTTTCCTCCGAGTTTCATAAGGCAGCCAAATGGTCCCGAATGCACCCAAATGGTAAAAAACGTCAGTTTAGGGTCAATGGGTTGGATCGGGTTTGTTTGTTGCGAAAAATTCCGACGCGACTTTGTGGCACGAACTTTTGCACTAGTTCGGCCCGTTTCGCACCGAGTTTCGTAAGGCTACCAAACGGTCCCGAATGCAGCCAAATAGTACGAAACACACCAAAATGCCAGTTTATGGTCTAATGGGGTGGATCGGGTGTGTTCGTTGCGAAAAATTCTGATGCAACTTCGTGGCACGAACTTTTGCACTAGTTCGGCCCGTATTGCACCGAGTTTCGTAAGGCAACCAAATGGTTCCGAATGCACCCAAATGGTACGAAACGAACCAAAACAGCACCCGATCCACCCCATTGGACCCTAAACTGATGTTTTGGCATCCAATGCTGTGGATCGGGTGCGTTGGTTGCGAAAAAGTCCGCCGCGACTTCGTGGCACGAACTTTTGCACTAGTTCGGCCCGTTTTCCACCGAGTTTCTTAAGGCAACGAAACAGTCCTGGATGCACCCAAATGGTACGAAATACACCAAAATGTCAGTTTAGGGCCAAATGGGGTGGATCAGGTGAGTTCATTGCGAAAAATTCTGATGCAACTTTGAGGCCCGAACTTTTGCATTAGATTGGGCCGTTTTCCACGGAGTTTCGTAGGGCAACCAAACGTTCCTTAATGCACCCAATGGTACGAATCGCCCCAAAACTTCAGTTTAGGGTCCAATGTGGTGGATCGGGTGCGTTCATTGCGAAAAATTCCGACGCGACTTTGTGGCACGAACTTTTGCACTAGTTCGGCCCGTTGTGCACAGAGTTTTGTAAGGCAACCAAACGGTCCCGAGTGCGCCCAATTGGTACGAAATACACCAAAACGTTAGTTTAGATTCAAATGGGGTGGATCGGGTGCTTTCGTTGCGAAAAATTTTGACGCGACTTCGTGGCACGAACTTTTGCACTAATTCGGCCCGTTTTCCTCCGAGTTTCATAAGGCAGCCAAATGGTCCCGAATGCACCCAAATGGAACAAAACGCACCAAAACGTCAGTTTAGGGTCAATGGGTTGGATCGGGTGCGTTTGTTGCGAAAAATTCCGACGCGACTTTGTGGCACGAACTTTTGCACTAGTTCGGCCCGTTTCGCACCGAGTTTCGTAAGGCTACCAAACGGTCCCGAATGCAGCCAAATAGTACGAAACACACCAAAATGCCAGTTTATGGTCTAATGGGGTGGATCGGGTGTGTTCGTTGCGAAAAATTCTGATGCAACTTCGTTGCTCGAACTTTTGCACTAGTTCGGTCCATATTGCACCGAGTTTCGTAAGGCAACCAAATGGTCCCGAATGCACCCAAATGGTACGAAACGAACCAAAACAGCACCCGATCCACCCCATCGGACGCTAAACTGATGTTTTGGCATCCAATGGTGTAGATCGGGTACGTTGGTTGCGAAAAAATCCGCCGCGACTTCGTGGCACGAACTTTTGCATTAGTTCGGCCCGTTTTCCACCGAGTTTCGTAAGGCAACCAAATGGACCTGAATGCACTCAAAAGGTATGAAATGCACCAAAACGTCAGTTTAGGGTCCAATGGGGTGGATCGGGTGTGTTCGTTCCGTAAAATTCCGACACGACTTCATGGCACGAACTTTTGCACTAGTTCGGCCCGTTTTGCCCCGAGTTTTGTAAGGCAACCAAACGGTTGCGGATGCACCCAAATGGTTCGAAATACACCAAAACGTCAGTTTAGGGTCAAATGGGGTGGATCGGGTGCGTTCGTTGCGAAAAATTCCGACGCGACTTCGTGGCACGAACTTTTGCACTAGATCGGCCCGTTTTCCACCGAGTTTCTTGAGGTAACCAAACGGTGCTGGATGCACTCAAATGGTACGAAATGCACCAAAATGTCAGTTTAGGGCCAAATGGGGTGGATCAGGTGAGTTCGTTGCGACAAATTCTGCCGCAACTTCGAGGCACGAACTTTTGCACTAAATTGGCCCGTTTTCCACTGAGTTTCGTAAGGCAACCAAATGGTCCGGAATGCACCCAATGGGTACAAACACACCAAAACATAAGTTTAGGGTCCAATGGGGTGGATTGGGTGCATTCGTTGCAAAAAATTCTGACGCGACTTCGTGGCACGAAATTTTGCACTAGATCGGCCCGTTTTGCCCCGAGTTTCGTAAGGCAACCAAACGGTCCCGAATGCACCCAAAAGGTATGAAATGCACCAAAACATCAGTTTAGGGTCAAATGGGGTGGATCGGGTGCGTTTGTTGTGAAAAATTTGGACGCGACTTCCTGGCACGAACTTTTGCACTAGTTCGGCCCCTTTTTGCACCAAGTTTCGTAAGGCAAACAAACGGTCCTGAATCCACCCAAATCGTACAAAATACACCAAAACATCAGTTTAGGGTCAAATGGGGTGCATCGGGTGCGTTCGTTGTGAAAAATTCTGACGCGACTTCGTGGCACGAACTTTTGCACTAGTTCGGCCCGTTTTGCACCGAGTTTTGTAAGGCAACCAAATGGTCCCGAGTGCGCACAAATGGTACGAAATACACCAAAACTTCAGTTTATGGTCTAATGGGGTGGATCGGATGCGTTCGTTGCGAAAAATTCTGATGCGACTTCGTGGCACGAACTTTTGCACTAGTTCGGCCCGTATTGCACCGAGTTTCGTAAAGCAACCAAATGGTCCCGAATGCACCCAAATGGTACGAAACGAAGCAAAACAGCACCCGATCCACCCCATTGGACCCTAAACTGATGTTTTGGCATCAAATGGGTTGGATCGGGTGCGTTGGTTGCGAAAAAATCCGTCGCGACTTCGTGGCACGAACTTTTGCACTAGTTCGGCCCGTTTTCCACCGAGTTTCGTAAGGCAACCAAACAGTCCTGGATGCACCCAAATGGTACGAAATGCACCAAAATGTCAGCTTAGGGCCAAATGGGGTGGATCAGGTGAGTTCGTTGCGAAAAATTCTGACGCAACTTCGAGGCACGAACTTTTGCACTAGATCGGCCCGTTTTCCATCGAGTTTCGTAAGGCAACCAAACGTTCCTTAATACACCCAATGGTACGAAACGCACCAAAACTTCAGTTTAGGGTCCAATGTGGTGGATCGGGTGCGTTCATTGTGAAAAATTCCGACGCAACTTTGTGGCACGAACTTTTGCACTAGTTCGGCCCATTTTCCTCCGAGTTTCCTAAGGCAACCAAATGGTCCCGAATGCACCCAAATAGTACGAAACACACCAAAACACCAGTTTAGGGTCCAATGGTTTGGATCGGGTGCGTTTGTTGCGAAAAATTCCAACGCGACTTCGTGGCACAAACTTTTGCACTTGTTCAGCCCGTTTTGCACCAAATTTCGTAAAACAACCAAACGGTCCTGAATGCACCCAAAAGGTACGAAATGCACCAAAACATCAGTTTAGGGTCAAATAGGGTGGATCGGGTGTGTTCGTTGCGAAAAATTCGGACGAGACTTCGTGGCACGAACTTTTGCACTTGTTCGGCCCGTTTTGCACCGAGTTTTGTAAGGCAACCAAACGGTCCCGAGTGCGCCCAAATGGTACAAAATACACCAAAACGTCAGTTTAGGGTCAAATGGGGTGGATCGGGTGTGTTCGTTGCGAAAAATTCGGACGCGACTTCGTGGCACGAACTTTTGCACTTGTTCGGCCTGTTTTCCACCGAGTTTCGTAAGGCAACCAAATGGACCCGAATGCACAGAAAAGGTATGAAATGCACCAAAACGTCAGTTTAGGGTCCAATGGGGTGGATCGGGTGCGTTCGGTGCGAAAAATTCAGACGCGACTTTGTGGCACGAACTTTTGCACTAGTTCGGCCTGTTTTGCACCGAGTTTTGTAAGGCAACCAAATGGTCCCGAATGCACAAAAATGATACAAAATGCACCAAAACATCAGTTTAGTGTCAAATGGGGTGGATCGGGTGTGTTCGTTGCGAAAAATTCGGACGCGACTTCGTGGCACGAACTTTTGCACTTGTTCGGCCCGTTTTGCACCGAGTTTTGTAAGGCAACCAAACGGTCCCGAGTGCGCCCAAATGGTACGAAATACACCAAAACGTCAGTTTAGGTTCAAATGGGGTGGATCGGGTGCTTTTGTTGCGAAAAATTCTGACGCGACTTCGTGGCACGAACTTTTGAACTAATTCGGGCCGTTTTCCTCCGAGTTTCATAAGGCAGCCAAATGGTCCCGAATGCACCCAAATGGTACAAAACGCACCAAAACGTCAGTTTTGGGTCAATGGGTTGGATCGGGTGCGTTTGTTGCGAAAAAATCCGACGCGACTTTGTGGCACGAACTTTTGCACTAGTTCGGCCCGTATTGCACCGAGTTTCGTAAGGCAACCAAATGGTTCCGAATGCACCCAAATGGTACGAAACGAACCAAAACAGCACCCGATCCACCCCATTGGACCCTAAACTGATGTTTTGGCATCCAATGCTGTGGATCGGGTGCGTTGGTTGCGAAAAAGTCCGCCGCGACTTCGTGGCACGAACTTTTGCACTAGTTCGGCCCGTTTTCCACCGAGTTTCTTAAGGCAACGAAACAGTCCTGGATGCACCCAAATGGTACGAAATACACCAAAATGTCAGTTTAGGGCCAAATGGGGTGGATCAGGTGAGTTCATTGCGAAAAATTCTGACGCAACTTTGAGGCCCGAACTTTTGCATTAGATTGGGCCGTTTTCCACGGAGTTTCGTAGGGCAACCAAACGTTCCTTAATGCACCCAATGGTACGAATCGCCCCAAAACTTCAGTTTAGGGTCCAATGTGGTGGATCGGGTGCGTTCATTGCGAAAAATTCCGACGCGACTTTGTGGCACGAACTTTTGCACTAGTTCGGCCCGTTGTGCACAGAGTTTTGTAAGGCAACCAAACGGTCCCGAGTGCGCCCAATTGGTACGAAATACACCAAAACGTTAGTTTAGATTCAAATGGGGTGGATCGGGTGCTTTCGTTGCGAAAAATTTTGACGCGACTTCGTGGCACGAACTTTTGCACTAATTCGGCCCGTTTTCCTCCGAGTTTCATAAGGCAGCCAAATGGTCCCGAATGCACCCAAATGGAACAAAACGCAGCAAAACGTCAGTTTAGGGTCAATGGGTTGGATCGGGTGCGTTTGTTGCGAAAAATTCCGACGCGACTTTGTGGCACGAACTTTTGCACTAGTTCGGCCCGTTTCGCACCGAGTTTCGTAAGGCTACCAAACGGTCCCGAATGCAGCCAAATAGTACGAAACACACCAAAATGCCAGTTTATGGTCTAATGGGGTGGATCGGGTGTGTTCGTTGCGAAAAATTCTGATGCAACTTCGTTGCTCGAACTTTTGCACTAGTTCGGTCCATATTGCACCGAGTTTCGTAAGGCAACCAAATGGTCCCGAATGCACCCAAATGGTACGAAACGAACCAAAACAGCACCCGATCCACCCCATCGGACGCTAAACTGATGTTTTGGCATCCAATGGTGTAGATCGGGTACGTTGGTTGCGAAAAAATCCGCCGCGACTTCGTGGCACGAACTTTTGCATTAGTTCGGCCCGTTTTCCACCGAGTTTCGTAAGGCAACCAAATGGACCTGAATGCACTCAAAAGGTATGAAATGCACCAAAACGTCAGTTTAGGGTCCAATGGGGTGGATCGGGTGTGTTCGTTCCGTAAAATTCCGACACGACTTCATGGCACGAACTTTTGCACTAGTTCGGCCCGTTTTGCCCCGAGTTTTGTAAGGCAACCAAACGGTTGCGGATGCACCCAAATGGTTCGAAATACACCAAAACGTCAGTTTAGGGTCAAATGGGGTGGATCGGGTGCGTTCGTTGCGAAAAATTCCGACGCGACTTCGTGGCACGAACTTTTGCACTAGATCGGCCCGTTTTCCACCGAGTTTCTTGAGGTAACCAAACGGTGCTGGATGCACTCAAATGGTACGAAATGCACCAAAATGTCAGTTTAGGGCCAAATGGGGTGGATCAGGTGAGTTCGTTGCGACAAATTCTGCCGCAACTTCGAGGCACGAACTTTTGCACTAAATTGGCCCGTTTTCCACTGAGTTTCGTAAGGCAACCAAATGGTCCGGAATGCACCCAATGGGTACAAACACACCAAAACATAAGTTTAGGGTCCAATGGGGTGGATTGGGTGCATTCGTTGCAAAAAATTCTGACGCGACTTCGTGGCACGAAATTTTGCACTAGATCGGCCCGTTTTGCCCCGAGTTTCGTAAGGCAACCAAACGGTCCCGAATGCACCCAAAAGGTATGAAATGCACCAAAACATCAGTTTAGGGTCAAATGGGGTGGATCGGGTGCGTTTGTTGTGAAAAATTTGGACGCGACTTCCTGGCACGAACTTTTGCACTAGTTCGGCCCCTTTTTGCACCAAGTTTCGTAAGGCAAACAAACGGTCCTGAATCCACCCAAATCGTACAAAATACACCAAAACATCAGTTTAGGGTCAAATGGGGTGCATCGGGTGCGTTCGTTGTGAAAAATTCTGACGCGACTTCGTGGCACGAACTTTTGCACTAGTTCGGCCCGTTTTGCACCGAGTTTTGTAAGGCAACCAAATGGTCCCGAGTGCGCACAAATGGTACGAAATACACCAAAACTTCAGTTTATGGTCTAATGGGGTGGATCGGATGCGTTCGTTGCGAAAAATTCTGATGCGACTTCGTGGCACGAACTTTTGCACTAGTTCGGCCCGTATTGCACCGAGTTTCGTAAAGCAACCAAATGGTCCCGAATGCACCCAAATGGTACGAAACGAAGCAAAACAGCACCCGATCCACCCCATTGGACCCTAAACTGATGTTTTGGCATCAAATGGGTTGGATCGGGTGCGTTGGTTGCGAAAAAATCCGTCGCGACTTCGTGGCACGAACTTTTGCACTAGTTCGGCCCGTTTTCCACCGAGTTTCGTAAGGCAACCAAACAGTCCTGGATGCACCCAAATGGTACGAAATGCACCAAAATGTCAGCTTAGGGCCAAATGGGGTGGATCAGGTGAGTTCGTTGCGAAAAATTCTGACGCAACTTCGAGGCACGAACTTTTGCACTAGATCGGCCCGTTTTCCATCGAGTTTCGTAAGGCAACCAAACGTTCCTTAATACACCCAATGGTACGAAACGCACCAAAACTTCAGTTTAGGGTCCAATGTGGTGGATCGGGTGCGTTCATTGTGAAAAATTCCGACGCAACTTTGTGGCACGAACTTTTGCACTAGTTCGGCCCATTTTCCTCCGAGTTTCCTAAGGCAACCAAATGGTCCCGAATGCACCCAAATAGTACGAAACGCACCAAAACACCAGTTTAGGGTCCAATGGTTTGGATCGGGTGCGTTTGTTGCGAAAAATTCCAACGCGACTTCGTGGCACAAACTTTTGCACTTGTTCAGCCCGTTTTGCACCAAATTTCGTAAAACAACCAAACGGTCCTGAATGCACCCAAAAGGTACGAAATGCACCAAAACATCAGTTTAGGGTCAAATAGGGTGGATCGGGTGTGTTCGTTGCGAAAAATTCGGACGAGACTTCGTGGCACGAACTTTTGCACTTGTTCGGCCCGTTTTGCACCGAGTTTTGTAAGGCAACCAAACGGTCCCGAGTGCGCCCAAATGGTACAAAATACACCAAAACGTCAGTTTAGGGTCAAATGGGGTGGATCGGGTGTGTTCGTTGCGAAAAATTCGGACGCGACTTCGTGGCACGAACTTTTGCACTTGTTCGGCCTGTTTTCCACCGAGTTTCGTAAGGCAACCAAATGGACCCGAATGCACAGAAAAGGTATGAAATGCACCAAAACGTCAGTTTAGGGTCCAATGGGGTGGATCGGGTGCGTTCGGTGCGAAAAATTCAGACGCGACTTTGTGGCACGAACTTTTGCACTAGTTCGGCCTGTTTTGCACCGAGTTTTGTAAGGCAACCAAATGGTCCCGAATGCACAAAAATGATACAAAATGCACCAAAACATCAGTTTAGTGTCAAATGGGGTGGATCGGGTGTGTTCGTTGCGAAAAATTCGGACGCGACTTCGTGGCACGAACTTTTGCACTTGTTCGGCCCGTTTTGCACCGAGTTTTGTAAGGCAACCAAACGGTCCCGAGTGCGCCCAAATGGTACGAAATACACCAAAACGTCAGTTTAGGTTCAAATGGGGTGGATCGGGTGCTTTTGTTGCGAAAAATTCTGACGCGACTTCGTGGCACGAACTTTTGAACTAATTCGGGCCGTTTTCCTCCGAGTTTCATAAGGCAGCCAAATGGTCCCGAATGCACCCAAATGGTACAAAACGCACCAAAACGTCAGTTTTGGGTCAATGGGTTGGATCGGGTGCGTTTGTTGCGAAAAAATCCGACGCGACTTTGTGGCACGAACTTTTGCACTAGTTCGGCCCGTTTCGCACCGAGTTTCGTAAGGCTACCAAATGGTCCCGAATGCAGCCAAATAGTACGAAACACATCAAAATGCCAGTTTATGGTCTAATGGGGTGGATCGGGTGTGTTCGTTGCGAAAAATTCTGATGCAACTTCGTGGCACGAACTTTTGCACTAGTTCGGCCCGTATTGCACCGAGTTTCGTAAGGCAACCAAATGGTCCCGAATGCACCCAAATGGTACGAAACGAACCAAAACAGCACCCGATCCACCCCATTGGACCCTAAACTGATGTTTTGGCGTCCAATGGTGTGGATCGGGTGCGTTGGTTGCGAAAAAATCCGCCGCGACTTCGTGGCACGAACTTTTGCACTAGTTCGGCCCGTTTTCCACCGAGTTTCTTAAGGCAACCAAACAGTCCTGGATGCACCCAAATGGTACGAAATACACCAAAATGTTAGTTTAGGGCCAAATGGGGTGGATCAGGTGAGTTCGTTGCGAAAAATTCTGACGCAACTTCGAGGCCCGAACTTTTGCACTAGATCGGGCCGTGTTCCACGGAGTTTCGTAGGGCAACCAAACGTTCCTTAATGCACCCAATGGTACGAATCGCACCAAAACTTCAGTTTAGGGTCCAATGTGGTGGATCGGGTGGGTTCATTGTGAAAAATTCCGACGCGACTTTGTGGCACGAACTTTTGCACTAGTTCGGCCCGTTTTGCACAGAGTTTTGTAAGGCAACCAAACGGTCCCGAGTGCGCCCAAATGGTACGAAATACACCAAAACATCAGTTTAGGTTCAAATGGGGTGGACCGGGTGCTTTCGTTGCGAAAAATTCTGACGCGACTTCGTGGCACGAACTTTTGCACTAATTCGGCCCGTTTTCCTCCGAGTTTCATAAGGCAGCCAAATGGTCCCGAATGCACCCAAATGGTAAAAAACGTCAGTTTAGGGTCAATGGGTTGGATCGGGTTCGTTTGTTGCGAAAAATTCCGACGCGACTTTGTGGCACGAACTTTTGCACTAGTTCGGCCCGTTTCGCACCGAGTTTCGTAAGGCTACCAAACGGTCCCGAATGCAGCCAAATAGTACGAAACACACCAAAATGCCAGTTTATGGTCTAATGGGGTGGATCGGGTGTGTTCGTTGCGAAAAATTCTGATGCAACTTCGTGGCACGAACTTTTGCACTAGTTCGGCCCGTATTGCACCGAGTTTCGTAAGGCAACCAAATGGTCCCGAATGCACCCAAATGGTACGAAACGAACCAAAACAGCACCCGATCCACCCCATTGGACCCTAAACTGATGTTTTGGCATCCAATGCTGTGGATCAGGTGCGTTGGTTGCGAAAAAGTCCGCCGCGACTTCGTGGCACGAACTTTTGCACTAGTTCGGCCCGTTTTCCACCGAGTTTCTTAAGGCAACCAAACAGTCCTGGATGCACCCAAATGGTACGAAATACACCAAAATGTCAGTTTAGGGCCAAATGGGGTGGATCAGGTGAGTTCGTTGCGAAAAATTCTGACGCAACTTTGAGGCCCGAACTTTTGCATTAGATTGGGCCGTTTTCCACGGAGTTTCGTAGGGCAACCAAACGTTCCTTAATGCACCCAATGGTACGAATCGCCCCAAAACTTCAGTTTAGGGTCCAATGTGGTGGATCGGGTGCGTTCATTGCGAAAAATTCCGACGCGACTTTGTGGCACGAACTTTTGCACTAGTTCGGCCCGTTTTCCACCGAGTTTCTTAAGGCAACCAAACAGTCCTGGATGCACCCAAATGGTACGAAATACACCAAAATGTTAGTTTAGGGCCAAATGGGGTGGATCAGGTGAGTTCGTTGCGAAAAATTCTGACGCAACTTCGAGGCCCGAACTTTTGCACTAGATCGGGCCGTGTTCCACGGAGTTTCGTAGGGCAACCAAACGTTCCTTAATGCACCCAATGGTACGAATCGCACCAAAACTTCAGTTTAGGGTCCAATGTGGTGGATCGGGTGTGTTCATTGTGAAAAATTCCGACGCGACTTTGTGGCACGAACTTTTGCACTAGTTCGGCCCGTTTTGCACAGAGTTTTGTAAGGCAACCAAACGGTCCCGAGTGCGCCCAAATGGTACGAAATACACCAAAACATCAGTTTAGGTTCAAATGGGGTGGACCGGGTGCTTTCGTTGCGAAAAATTCTGACGCGACTTCGTGGCACGAACTTTTGCACTAATTCGGCCCGTTTTCCTCCGAGTTTCATAAGGCAGCCAAATGGTCCCGAATGCACCCAAATGGTAAAAAACGTCAGTTTAGGGTCAATGGGTTGGATCGGGTTCGTTTGTTGCGAAAAATTCCGACGCGACTTTGTGGCACGAACTTTTGCACTAGTTCGGCCCGTTTCGCACCGAGTTTCGTAAGGCTACCAAACGGTCCCGAATGCAGCCAAATAGTACGAAACACACCAAAATGCCAGTTTATGGTCTAATGGGGTGGATCGGGTGTGTTCGTTGCGAAAAATTCTGATGCAACTTCGTGGCACGAACTTTTGCACTAGTTCGGCCCGTATTGCACCGAGTTTCGTAAGGCAACCAAATGGTCCCGAATGCACCCAAATGGTACGAAACGAACCAAAACAGCACCCGATCCACCCCATTGGACCCTAAACTGATGTTTTGGCATCCAATGCTGTGGATCAGGTGCGTTGGTTGCGAAAAAGTCCGCCGCGACTTCGTGGCACGAACTTTTGCACTAGTTTGGCCCGTTTTCCACCGAGTTTCTTAAGGCAACCAAACAGTCCTGGATGCACCCAAATGGTACGAAATACACCAAAATGTCAGTTTAGGGCCAAATGGGGTGGATCAGGTGAGTTCGTTGCGAAAAATTCTGACGCAACTTTGAGGCCCGAACTTTTGCATTAGATTGGGCCGTTTTCCACGGAGTTTCGTAGGGCAACCAAACGTTCCTTAATGCACCCAATGGTACGAATCACCCCAAAACTTCAGTTTAGGGTCCAATGTGGTGGATCGGGTGCGTTCATTGCGAAAAATTCCGACGCGACTTTGTGGCACGAACTTTTGCACTAGTTCGGCCCGTTGTGCACAGAGTTTTGTAAGGCAACCAAACGGTCCCGAGTGCGCCCAATTGGTACGAAATACACCAAAACGTTAGTTTAGATTCAAATGGGGTGGATCGGGTGCTTTCGTTGCGAAAAATTTTGACGCGACTTCGTGGCACGAACTTTTGCACTAATTCGGCCCGTTTTCCTCCGAGTTTCATAAGGCAGCCAAATGGTCCCGAATGCACCCAAATGGTACAAAACGCACCAAAACGTCAGTTTAGGGTCAATGGGTTGGATCGGGTGCGTTTGTTGCGAAAAAATCCGACGCGACTTTGTGGCACGAACTTTTGCACTAGTTCGGCCCGTTTCGCACCGAGTTTCGTAAGGCTACCAAATGGTCCCGAATGCAGCCAAATAGTACGAAACACATCAAAATGCCAGTTTATGGTCTAATGGGGTGGATCGGGTGTGTTCGTTGCGAAAAATTCTTGATGCAACTTCGTGGCACGAACTTTTGCACTAGTTCGGCCCGTATTGCACCGAGTTTCGTAAGGCAACCAAATGGTCCCGAATGCACCCAAATGGTACGAAACGAACCAAAACAGCACCCGATCCACCCCATTGGACCCTAAACTGATGTTTTGGCGTCCAATGGTGTGGATCGGGTGCGTTGGTTGCGAAAAAATCCGCCGCGACTTCGTGGCACGAACTTTTGCACTAGTTCGGCCCGTTTTCCACCGAGTTTCTTAAGGCAACCAAACAGTCCTGGATGCACCCAAATGGTACGAAATACACCAAAATGTCAGTTTAGGGCCAAATGGGGTGGATCAGGTGAGTTCGTTGCGAAAAATTCTGACGCAACTTCGAGGCCCGAACTTTTGCACTAGATCGGGCCGTGTTCCACGGAGTTTCGTAGGGCAACCAAACGTTCCTTAATGCACCCAATGGTACGAATCGCACCAAAACTTCAGTTTAGGGTCCAATGTGGTGGATCGGGTGCGTTCATTGCGAAAAATTCCGACGCGACTTTGTGGCACGAACTTTTGCACTAGTTCGGCCCGTTTTGCACAGAGTTTTGTAAGGCAACCAAACGGTCCCGAGTGCGCCCAAATGGTACGAAATACACCAAAACATCAGTTTAGGTTCAAATGGGGTGGATCGGGTGCTTTCGTTGCGAAAAATTCTGACGCGACTTCGTGGCACGAACTTTTGCACTAATTCGGCCTGTTTTCCTCCGAGTTTCATAAGGCAGCCAAATGGTCCCGAATGCACCCAAATGGTAAAAAACGTCAGTTTAGGGTCAATGGGTTGGATCGGGTTCATTTGTTGCGAAAAATTCCGACGCGACTTTGTGGCACGAACTTTTGCACTAGTTCGGCCCGTTTCGCACCGAGTTTCGTAAGGCTACCAAACGGTCCCGAATGCAGCCAAATAGTACGAAAAACACCAAAATGCCAGTTATGGTCTAATGGGGTGGATCGGGTGTGTTTCGTTGCGAAAAATTCTGATGCAACTTTCGTGGCACGAACTTTTGCACTAGTTCGGCCCGTATGCACCGAGTTCGTAAGGCAACCAATGGTCCCGAAGGCACCCAAATTGGTACGAAACGAACCAAAACAGCACCGATCCACCCCATTGGACCCTAAACTGATGTTTTGGCATCCAATGCTGTGGATCGGGTGCGTTGGTTGCGAAAAAGTCCGCCGCGACTTCGTGCACGAACTTTTGCACTAGTTCTGGCCCGTTTTCCACCGAGTTTCTTAGGCAACCAAACAGTCCTGGATGCACCCAAATGGTACGAAATGCCACCAAAATGTCAGCTTAGGGCCAAATGGGGAGGGAATCATGTGAGTTCCGTGCGAAAATTCTGACGCAACTTCGTTGTGGCAAGCGACACTTTTGCACTAGAATCGGGGGCGTTGTCCACGGAGTTCGCAGGGCAACCAAACGTTGCCTTAATGCACCCAAATGGTACGAAATCAACCAAACATGTTTGGTCATGGGTGGATCGGGTGCGTTGGTTGCGAAAAATTCTGACGACTTCGTGGCACGAACTTTTGCACTAGTTCGGCCCGTTTCCACCGAGTTTCGTAAGGCAACCAAACGTCCTGATGCACCCAATGGTACGAAATGCACCAAACGTCAGTTTAGGGCCAATGGGGTGGATCATGTGCGTTCGTTGCGAAAAATTCTGACGCGACTTCGTGGCACGAACTTTTGCACTAGTCGGCCCGTTTCCGAGTTTTCGCAACAAACGTTCTTAATGCACCCAATGGTACGAAACGCACCAAAACAGTTAGGGTCAATGGTGGATCGGGTGCGTTCGTTGCGAAAAATTCCGACGCGACTTTGTGGCACGAACTTTTGCACTAGTTCGGCCCTTTTCCTCCGAGTTTCTAAGGCAACCAAAGTCCCGAATGCACCCAAATGGTACGAAACGCACCAAAACGTCAGTTTAGGTCCAATGGTTGGATCGGTGCGTTGTTGCGAAAAATTCCGACGCGACTTCGTGGCACGAACTTTGCACTAGTTCGCCGTTTGCACCGATTTCGTAGGCAACCAACGGTCCGAATGCACCCAAAAGGTACGAAATCACCAAAACATCAGTTTAGGGTCAATGGGGTGGATCGGGTGTTCGTTGCGAAAATTCGACGCGACTTCGTGGCACGAATTTTGCACTTTCGGCCCGTTTTCCACCGAGTTTTCGTAAGGCAACCAAATGGTCCCGAATGCACCCAAAAGGTACGAAATGCACCAAAACGTCAGTTTAGGGTCCAATGGGTGGATCGGTGCGTTGGTTGAAAAATTCTGACGACTTCGGCACGAACTTTTGCACTAGTTCGGCCCTTTTGCACCGAGTTTCGTAAGGCAACCAAATGTGATGCACCCAAATGGTACGAAACACCAAAACATCAGTTTAGGGTCAAATGGGTGGATCGGGTGCGTTCGTGCGAAAAAATTCCGACGCGACTTCGTGGCACGAACTTTTGCACTAGATCGGCCCGTTTTCGACCGAGTTTCTTGAGGTAACCAAACGGTGCTAGATGCACTCAAATGGTACGAAATGCACCAAAATGTCAGTTTTGTGCCAAATGGGGTGGATCAGGTGAGTTCGTTGCGACAAATTCTGCCGCAACTTCGAGGCACGAACTTTTGCACTAAATCGGCCCGTTTTGCCCCGAGTTTCGTAGGGCAACCAAACGTTCCTTAATGCACCCAATGGTACGAAACGCACCAAAAATTAAGTTTAGGGTCCAATGTGGTGGATCGGGTGCGTTCATTGCGAAAAATTCCGACGCGACTTTGTGGCACGAACTTTTGCACTAGTTCGGCCCATATTCCTCCGAGTTTCCTAAGGCAACAAATGGACCCGAATGCACCCAAATAGTACGAAACGCACCAAAACGTCAGTTTAGGGTCCAATGGTTTGGATCGGGTGCGTTTGTTGCGAAAAATTCCGACGCGACTTCATGTAACAAACTTTTGCACTTGTTCAGCCCGTTTTGCACCAAATTTCGTAAGGCAACCAAACGGTCCTGAATGCACCCAAAAGGCACGAAATGCACCAAAACATCAGTTTAGGGTCAAATGGGGTGGATCGGGTGTTTTCGTTGCGAAAAATTCGGACACGACTTCGTGGCACGAACTTTTTTCACTTGTTCGGCCCGTTTTGCACCGAGTTTCGTAAGGCAACCAAATGGACCTGAATGCACTCAAAAGGTATGAAATGCACCAAAACGTCAGTTTAGGGTCCAATGGGGTGGATCGGGTGCGTTCGTTCCATAAAATTCCGACACGACTTCATGGCACGAACTTTTGCACTAGTTCGGCCCGTTTTGCCCCGAGTTTTGTAAGGCAACCAAACGGTTGCGGATGCACCCAAATGGTTCGAAATACACCAAAACGTCAGTTTAGGGTCAAATGGGGTGGATCGGGTGTGTTCGTTGCGAAAAATTCCGACGCGACTTCGTGGCACGAACTTTTGCACTAGATCGGCCCGTTTTCCACCGAGTTTCTTGAGGTAACCAAACGGTGCTGGATGCACTGAAATGGTACGAAATGCACCAAAATGTCAGTTTAGGGCCAAATGGGGTGGATCAGGTGAGTTCGTTGCGACAAATTCTGCCGCAACTTCGAGGCACGAACTTTTGCACTAAATTGGCCCGTTTTCCACTGAGTTTCGTAAGGCAACCAAATGGTCCGGAATGCACCCAATGGGTACAAACACACCAAAACATAAGTTTAGGGTCCAATGGGGTGGATTGGGTGCATTCGTTGCAAAAAATTCTGACGCGACTTCGTGGCACGAAATTTTGCACTAGATCGGCCCGTTTTGCCCCGAGTTTCGTAAGGCAACCAAACGGTCCCGAATGCACCCAAAAGGTATGAAATGCACCAAAACGTCAGTTTAGGGTCAAATGGGGTGGATCGGGTGCGTTTGTTGTGAAAAATTTGGACGCGACTTCCTGGCACGAACTTTTGCACTAGTTCGGCCCCTTTTTGCACCAAGTTTCGTAAGGCAAACAAACGGTCCTGAATCCACCCAAATGGTACAAAATACACCAAAACATCAGTTTAGGGCCAAATGGGGTGCATCGGGTGCGTTCGTTGTGAAAAATTCTGACGCGACTTCGTGGCACGAACTTTTGCACTAGTTCAGCCCGTTTTGCACCGAGTTTTGTAAGGCAACCAAATGGTCCCGAGTGCGCCCAAATGGTACGAAATACACCAAAACTTCAGTTTATGGTCTAATGGGGTGGATCGGATGCGTTCGTTGCGAAAAATTCTGATGCGACTTCGTGGCACGAACTTTTGCACTAGTTCGGCCCGTATTGCACCGAGTTTCGTAAAGCAACCAAATGGTCCCGAATGCACCCAAATGGTACGAAACGAAGCAAAACAGCACCCGACCACCCCATTGGACCCTAAACTGATGTTTTGGCGTCCAATGGGTTGGATCGGGTGCGTTGGTTGCGAAAAAATCCGTCGCGACTTCGTGGCACGAACTTTTGCACTAGTTCGGCCCGTTTTCCACCGAGTTTCGTAAGGCAACCAAACAGTCCTGGATGCACCCAAATGGTACGAAATGCGCCAAAATGTCAGCTTAGGGCCAAATGGGGTGGATCAGGTGAGTTCGTTGCGAAAAATTCTGACGCAACTTCGAGGCACGATCTTTTGCACTAGATCGGCCCGTTTTCCATCGAGTTTCGTAAGGCAACCAAACGTTCCTTAATACACCCAATGGTACGAAACGCACCAAAACTTCAGTTTATGGTCCAATGTGGTGGATCGGGTGCGTTCATTGTGAAAAATTCCGACGCAACTTTGTGGCACGAACTTTTGCACTAGTTCGGCCCATTTTCCTCCGAGTTTCCTAAGGCAACCAAATGGTCCCGAATGCACCCAAATAGTACGAAACGCACCAAAACACCAGTTTAGGGTCCAATGGTTTGGATCGGGTGCGTTTGTTGCGAAAAATTCCGACGCGACTTCGTGGCACAAACTTTTGCACTAGTTCGGCCCGTTTCGCACCGAGTTTCGTAAGGCAACCAAATGGTCCCGAATGCGCCCAAATGGTACGAAACGAACCAAAACAGCACCCGATCCACCCCATTGTACCCTAAACTGATGTTTTGGCGTCCAATGGTGTGGATCGGGTGCGTTGGTTGCGAAAAAATCCGCCGCGACTTCGTGGCACGAACTATTGCACTAGTTCGGCCCGTTTTCCACCGAGTTTCTTAAGGCAACCAAACAGTCCTGGATGCACCCAAATGGTACGAAATACACCAAAATGTCAGCTTAGGGCCAAATGGGGTGGATCAGGTGAGTTCGTTGCGAAAAATTCTGACGCAACTTCGAGGCCCGAACTTTTGCACTAGATCGGGCCGTGTTCCACGGAGTTTCGTAGCGCAACCAAACGTTCCTTAATGCACCCAATGGTACGAATCGCACCAAAACTTCAGTTTAGGGTCCAATGTGGTGGATCGGGTGCGTTCATTGCGAAAAATTCCGACGCGACTTTGTGGCACGAACTTTTGCACTAGTTCGGCCCGTTTTGCACAGAGTTTTGTAAGGCAACCAAACGGTCCCGAGTGCGCCCAAATGGTACGAAATGCACCAAAACATCAGTTTAGGTTCAAATGGGGTGGATCGGGTGCTTTCGTTGCGAAAAATTCTGACGCGACTTCGTGGCACGAACTTTTGCACTAATTCGGCCCGTTTTCCTCCGAGTTTCATATGGCAGCCAAATGGTCCCGAATGCACCCAAATGGTAAAAAACGTCAGTTTAGGGTCAATGGGTTGGATCGGGTTCGTTTGTTGCGAAAAATTCCGACGCGACTTTGTGGCACGAACTTTTGCACTAGTTCGGCCCGTTTCGCACCGAGTTTCGTAAGGCTACCAAACGGTCCCGAATGCAGCCAAATAGTACGAAACACACCAAAATGCCAGTTTATGGTCTAATGGGGTGGATCGGGTGTGTTCGTTGCGAAAAATTCTGATGCAACTTCGTGGCACGAACTTTTGCACTAGTTCGGCCCGTATTGCACCGAGTTTCGTAAGGCAACCAAATGGTCCCGAATGCACCCAAATGGTACGAAACGAACCAAAACAACACCCGATCCACCCCATTGGACCCTAAACTGATGTTTTGGCATCCAATGCTGTGGATCGGGTGCGTTGGTTGCGAAAAAGTCCGCCACGACTTCGTGGCACGAACTTTTGCACTAGTTCGGCCCGTTTTCCACCGAGTTTCTTAAGGCAACCAAACAGTCCTGGATGCACCCAAATGGTACGAAATACACCAAAATGTCAGTTTAGGGCCAAATGGGATGGATCAGGTGAGTTCGTTGCGAATAATTCTGACGCAACTTTGAGGCCCGAACTTTTGCACTAGATTGGGCCGTTTTCCACGGAGTTTCGTAGGGCAACCAAACGTTCCTTAATGCACCGAATGGTACGAATTGCACCAAAACTTCAGTTTAGGGTCCAATGTGGTGGATCGGGTGCGTTCATTGCGAAAAATTCCGACGCGACTTTGTGGCACGAACTTTTGCACTAGTTCGACCCGTTTTCCACAGAGTTTTGTAAGGCAACCAAACGGTCCCGAGTGCGCCCAATTGGTACGAAATACACCAAAACGTTAGTTTAGATTCAAATGCGGTGGATCGGGTGCTTTCGTTGAGAAAAATTCTGACGCGACTTCGTGGCACGAACTTTTGCACTAATTCGGCCCGTTTTCCTCCGAGTTTCATAAGGCAGCCAAATGGTCCCGAATGCACCCAAATGGTACAAAACGCACCAAAACGTCAGTTTAGGGTCAATGGGTTGGATCGGGTGCGTTTGTTGCGAAAAATTCCGACGCGACTTTGTGGCACGAACTTTTGCACTAGTTCGGCCCGTTTTCCACAGAGTTTCGTAAGGCTACCAAACGGTCCCGAGTGCGCCCAATTGGTACGAAATACACCAAAACGTTAGTTTAGATTCAAATGGGGTGGATCGGGTGCTTTCGTTGCGAAAAATTCTGACGCGACTTCGTGGCACGAACTTTTGCACTAATTCGGCCCGTTTTCCTCCGAGTTTCATAAGGCAACCAAATGGTCCCGAATGCACCCAAATGGTACGAAACGAACCAAAACAGCACACGATCCACCCCATTGGACCCTAAACTGATGTTTTGGCATCCAATGCTGTGGATCGGGTGCGTTGGTTGCGAAAAAGTCCGTCGCGACTTCGTGGCACGAACTTTTGCACTAGTTCGGCCCGTTTTCCACCGAGTTTCTTAAGGCAACCAAACAGTCCTGGATGCACCCAAATGGTACGAAATACACCAAAATGTCAGTTTAGGGCCAAATGGGGTGGATCAGGTGAGTTCGTTGCGAAAAATTCTGACGCAACTTTGAGGCCCGAACTTTTGCACTAGATTGGGCCGTTTTCCACGGAGTTTCGTAGGGCAACCAAATGTTCCTTAATGCACCCAATGGTACGAATCACACCAAAATGTCAGTTTAGGGCCAAATGGGGTGGATCAGGTGCGTTCGTTGCGAAAAATTCTGACGCAACTTCGAGGCACGAACTTTTGCACTAGTTCGGCCCGTATTGCACCGAGTTTCGTAAAGCAACCAAATGGTCCCGAATGCACCCAAATGGTACGAAACGAAGCAAAACAGCACCCGATCCACCCCATTGGACCCTAAACTGATGTTTTGGCGTCCAATGGGTTGGATCGGGTGCGTTGGTTGCGAAAAAATCTGCCGCAACTTCGTGGCACGAACTTTTGCACTAGTTCGGCCTGTTTTCCGCCGAGTTTCGTAAGGCAACCAAACAGTCCTGGATGCACCCAAATGGTACGAAATGCACCAAAATGTCAGCTTAGGGCCAAATGGGGTGGATCAGGTGAGTTCGTTGCGAAAAATTCTGACGCAACTTCGAGGCACGAACTTTTGCACTAGATCGGCCCGTTTTCCATCGAGTTTCGTAAGGCAACCAAACGTTCCTTAATACACCCAATGGTACGAAACGCACCAAAACTTCAGTTTAGGGTCCAATGTGGTGGATCGGGTGCGTTCATTGCGAAAAATTCCGACGCAACTTTGTGGCACGAACTTTTGCACTAGTTCGGCCCGTTTTCCTCCGAGTTTCCTAAGGCAACCAAATGGTCCCGAATGCACCCAAATAGTATGAAACGCACCAAAACACCAGTTTAGGGTCCAATGGTATGGATCGGGTGCGTTTGTTGCGAAAAATTCCGACGCGACTTCGTGGCACAAACTTTTGCACTTGTTCAGCCCGTTTTGCACCAAATTTCGTAAGGCAACCAAACGGTCCTGAATGCACCCAAAAGGTACGAAATGCACCAAAACATCAGTTTAGGGTCAAATGGGGTGGATCGGGTGTGTTCGTTGCGAAAAATTCGGACGCGACTTCGTGGCACGAACTTTTGCACTTGTTCGGCCTGTTTTCCACCGAGTTTCGTAAGGCAACCAAATGGTCCCGAATGCACCCAAATGGTACGAAACGAACCAAAACAGCACCCGATCCACCCCATTGGACCCTAAACTGATGTTTTGGCGTCCAATGGTGTGGATCGGGTGCGTTGGTTGCGAAAAAATCCGCCGCGACTTCGTGGCACGAACTTTTGCACTAGTTCGGCCCGTTTTCCACCGAGTTTCTTAAGGCAACCAAACAGTCCTGGATGCACCCAAATGGTATGAAATACACCAAAATGTCAGTTTAGGGCCAAATGGGGAGGATCAGGTGAGTTCGTCGCGAAAAATTCTGACGCAACTTCGAGGCCCGAACTTTTGCACTAGATCGGGCCGTGTTCCACGGAGTTTCGTAGGGCAACCAAACGTTCCTTAATGCACCCAATGGTACGAATCGCACCAAAACTTCAGTTTAGGGTCCAATGTGGTGGATCGGGTGCGTTCATTGCGAAAAATTCCGACGCGACTTTGTGGCACGAACTTTTGCACTAGTTCGGCCCGTTTTGCACAGAGTTTTGTAAGGCAACCAAACGGTCCCGAGTGCGCCCAAATGGTACGAAATACACCAAAACATCAGTTTAGGTTCAAATGGGGTGGATCGGGTGCTTTCGTTTCGAAAAATTCTGACGCGACTTCGTGGCACGAACTTTTGCACTAATTCGGCCCGTTTTCCTCCGAGTTTCATAAGGCAGCCAAATGGTCCCGAATGCACCCAAATGGTAAAAAACGTCAGTTTAGGGTCAATGGGTTGGATCGGGTTCGTTTGTTGCGAAAAATTCCGACGCGACTTTGTGGCACGAACTTTTGCACTAGTTCGGCCCGTTTCGCACCGAGTTTCGTAAGGCTACCAAACGGTCCCGAATGCAGCCAAATAGTACGAAACACACCAAAATGCCAGTTTATGGTCTAATGGGGTGGATCGGGTGTGTTCGTTGCGAAAAATTCTGATGCAACTTCGTGGCACGAACTTTTGCACTAGTTCGGCCCGTATTGCACCGAGTTTCGTAAGGCAACCAAATGGTCCCGAATGCACCCAAATGGTACGAAACGAACCAAAACAGCACCCGATCCACCCCATTGGACCCTAAACTGATGTTTTGGCATCCAATGCTGTGGATCGGGTGCGTTGGTTGCGAAAAAGTCCGCCGCGACTTCGTGGCACGAACTTTTGCACTAGTTCGGCCCGTTTTCCACCGAGTTTCTTAAGGCAACCAAACAGTCCTGGATGCACCCAAATGGTACGAAATACACCAAAATGTCAGTTTAGGGCCAAATGGGATGGATCAGGTGAGTTCGTTGCGAATAATTCTGACGCAACTTTGAGGCCCGAACTTTTGCACTAGATTGGGCCGTTTTCCACGGAGTTTCGTAGGGCAACCAAACGTTCCTTAATGCACCGAATGGTACGAATTGCACCAAAACTTCAGTTTAGGGTCCAATGTGGTGGATCAGGTGCGTTCATTGCGAAAAATTCCGACGCGACTTTGTGGCACGAACTTTTGCACTAGTTCGGCCCGTTTTCCACAGAGTTTTGTAAGGCAACCAAACGGTCCCGAGTGCGCCCAATTGGTACGAAATACACCAAAATGTTAGTTTAGATTCAAATGCGGTGGATCGGGTGCTTTCGTTGCGAAAAATTCTGACGCGACTTCGTGGCACGAACTTTTGCACTAATTCGGCCCGTTTTCCTCCGAGTTTCATAAGGCAGCCAAATGGTCCCGAATGCACCCAAATGGTACAAAACGCACCAAAACGTCAGTTTAGGGTCAATGGGTTGGATCGGGTGCGTTTGTTGCGAAAAATTCCGACGCGACTTTGTGGCACGAACTTTTGCACTAGTTCGGCCCGTTTTCCACAGAGTTTTGTAAGGCAACCAAACGGTCCCGAGTGCGCCCAATTGGTACGAAATACACCAAAACGTTAGTTTAGATTCAAATGGGGTGGATCGGGTGCTTTCGTTGCGAAAAATTCTGACGCGACTTCGTGGCACGAACTTTTGCACTAATTCGGCCCGTTTTCCACCGAGTTTCATAAGGCAACCAAATGGTCCCGAATGCACCCAAATGGTACGAAACGAACCAAAATAGCACACGATCCACCCCATTGGACCCTAAACTGATGTTTTGGCATCCAATGCTGTGGATCGGGTGCGTTGGTTGCGAAAAAGTCCGCCGCGACTTCGTGGCACGAACTTTTGCACTAGTTCGGCCCGTTTTCCACAGAGTTTCTTAAGGCAACCAAACAGTCCTGGATGCACCCAAATGGTACGAAATACACCAAAATGTCAGTTTAGGGCCAAATGGGGTGGATCAGGTGAGTTCGTTGCGAAAAATTCTGACGCAACTTTGAGGCCCGAACTTTTGCACTAGATTGGGCCGTTTTCCACGGAGTTTCGTAGGGCAACCAAATGTTCCTTAATGCACCCAATGGTACGAATCACACCAAAATGTCAGTTTAGGGCCAAATGGGGTGGATCAGGTGCGTTCGTTGCGAAAAATTCTGACGCAACTTCGAGGCACGAACTTTTGCACTAGTTCGGCCCGTATTGCACCGAGTTTCGTAAAGCAACCAAATGGTCCCGAATGCACCCAAATGGTACGAAACGAAGCAAAACAGCACCCGATCCACCCCATTGGACCCTAAACTGATGTTTTGGCGTCCAATGGGTTGGATCGGGTGCGTTGGTTGCGAAAAAATCTGCCGCGACTTCGTGGCACGAACTTTTGCACTAGTTCGGCCTGTTTTCCGCCGAGTTTCGTAAGGCAACCAAACAATCCTGGATGCACCCAAATGGTACGAAATGCACCAAAATGTCAGCTTAGGGCCAAATGGGGTGGATCAGGTGAGTTCGTTGCGAAAAATTCTGACGCAACTTCGAGGCACGAACTTTTGCACTAGATCGGCCCATTTTCCATCGAGTTTCGTAAGGCAACCAAACGTTCCTTAATACACCCAATGGTACGAAACGCACCAAAACTTTAGTTTAGGGTCCAATGTGGTGGATCGAGTGCGTTCATTGCGAAAAATTCCGACGCAACTTTGTGGCACGAACTTTTGCACTAGTTCGGCCCATTTTCCTCCGAGTTTCCTAACGCAACCAAATGGTCCCGAATGCACCCAAATAGTATGAAACGCACCAAAACACCGGTTTAGGGTCCAATGGTTTGGATCGGGTGCGTTTATTGCGAAAAATTCCGACCCGACTTCGGGGCACAAACTTTTGCACTTGTTCAGCCCGTTTTGCACCAAATTTCGTAAGGCAACCAAACGGTCCTGAATGCACCCAAATGGTACGAAATGCACCAAAACATCAGTTTAGGGTCAAATGGGGTGGATCAGGTGTGTTCGTTGCGAAAAATTCGGACGCGACTTCGTGGCACGAACTTTTGCACTTGTTCGGCCTGTTTTCCACCGAGTTTCGTATGGCAACCAAATGGACCCGAATGCACCCAGAAGGTATGAAATGCACCAAAACGTCAGTTTAGGGTCCAATGGGGTGGATCGGGTGCGTTCGTTTCGTGAAATAACGACGCGACTTCATGGCACGAACTTTTGCACTAGTTCGGCCCGTTTTGCCCCGAGTTTTGTAAGGCAACCAAACGGTTGCGGATGCACCCAAATGGTTCGAAATACACCAAAATGTCAGTTTAGGGTCAAATGGGGTGGATCGGGTGCATTCGTTGCGAAAAATTCCGACGCGATTTCGTGGCACGAACGTTTGCACTAGATCGGCCCGTTTTCCACCGAGTTTCTTGAGGTAACCAAACGGTGCTGGATGCACTCAAATGGTACGAAATGCACCAAAATGTCAGTTTAGGGCCAAATGGGGTGGATCAGGTGAGTTCGTTGCGAAAAATTCTGACACAACTTCGAGGCCCGAACTTTTGCACTAGACCGGGCCATTTTCCACGGAGTTTCATAGGGCAACCAAACGTTCCTTAATGCACCCAATGGTACAAATCGCACCAAAACTTCAGTTTAGGGTCCAATGTGGTGGATCAGGTGCGTTCATTGCGAAAAATTCCGACGCGACTTTGTGGCACGAACTTTTGCTCTAGTTTGGCCCATATTCCTCTAAGTTTCCTAAGGCAACCAAATGGTCCCGAATGCACCCAAATAGTACGAAACGCACCAAAACGTCAGTTTAGGGTCCAATGGTTTGGATCGGGTGCGTTTGTTGCGAAAAATTCCGACGCGACTTCGTGGCACAAACTTTTGCACTTGTTCAGCCCGTTTTGCACCAAATTTCGTAAGGCAACCAAACGGTCCTGAATGCACCCAAAAGGCACGAAATGCACCAAAACATCAGTTTAGGGTCAAATGGGGTGGATCGGGTGTGTTCGTTGCGAAAAATTCGGACGCGACTTCGTGGCACGAACTTTTTGCACTTGTTCGGCCCGTTTTCCACTGAGTTTCGTAAGGCAACCAAATGGACCCGAATGCACCCAAAAGGTATGAAATGCACCAAAACGTCAGTTTAGGGTCCAATGAGGTGGATTGGGTGCGTTCGTTGCAAAAAATTCTGACGCGACTTCATGGCACGAAATTTTGCACTAGATCGGCCCGTTTTGCCCCGAGTTTCGTAAGGCAACCAAACGGTCCCGAATGCACCCAAAAGGTATGAAATGCACCAAAACGTCAGTTTAGTGTCAAATGGGGTGGATCGGGTGCGTTCATTGTGATAAATTCCGACGCGACTTCCTGGCACGAACTTTTGCACTAGTTTGGCCCGTTTTCCATCGAGTTTCTTGAGGTAACCAAACGGTGCTGGATGCACTCAAATATTACGAAATGCACCAAAACATCAGTTTAGGGCCAAACGGGGTGGATCGGGTGAGTTTGTTGCGAAAAATTCCGACGCAACTTCGTGACACGAACTTTTGCACAAGATCGGCCCGTTTTCCACCGAGTTTCGTAAGGCAACCAAACGGTCCTGAATGCACCCAAATGGTATGAAACACACCAAAACATCAGTTTTGGGTTCAATGGGGTGGATCGGGTGCGTTGGTTGCGAAAAATTCCGCCGCGATTCGTGGCACGAACTTTTGCACTAGTTCGGCCCATTTTCCTCCGAGTTTCCTAAGGCAACCAAATGGTCCCGAATGCACCCAAATAGTACGAAACACACCAAAACGTTAGTTTAGGGTCCAATGGTTTGGATCGGGTGCGTTTGTTGCGAAAAATTCCGACGCGACTTCGTGGCACAAACTTTTGCACTTGTTCAGCCCGTTTTGCACCAAATTTCGTAAGGCAACCAAACGGTCCTGAATGCACCCAAAAGGCACGAAATGCACCAAAACATCAGTTTAGGGTCAAATGGGGTGGATCGGGTGCGTTCGTTGCGAAAAATTCCGACGCGACTTCGTGGCACAAACTTTTGCACTAGATCGGCTCGTTTTCCACCGAGTTTCATAAAGCAACCAAATGGTCCCGAATGCACCAAAATAGTATGAAATGCACCAAAACATCAGTTTAGGGTCCAATGGGGTGGATCGAGTGCGTTCGTTGCGAAAAATTCCGATGCGACTTCATGGCACGAACTTTTGCACTAGTTCGGCCCGTTTTCCACCGAGTTTTGTAATGCAACCAAACGGTTCCGAATGCACCCAAATGGTTCGAAATACACCAAAACGTCAGTTTAGGGTCAAATGGATTGGATCGGGTGCGTTCGTTGCAAAAAATTCCGACGCAACTTCGTGGCACGAACTTTAGCACTAGATCGGCCCGTTTTCCACCGAGTTTCGTAAGGCAACCAAATGGTCCTGAATGCACCCAATGGTACGAAACGCACCATAACATAAGTTTAGCGTCCAATGGGGTGGATCGGGTGCATTCATTGCGATAAATTCCGACGCGACTTTGGGGCACGAACTTCTGCACTAGTTCGGCTCGTTTTCCTCCGAGTTTCCTAAGACAACCAAATGGTCCCGAATGCACCCAAATAGTACGAAACGCACCAAAATGTCAGTTTAGGGTCCAATGGTTTGGATCAGGTGCGCTTGTTGCGAAAAATTCCGACGCGACTTCGTGGCACGAACTTTTGCACTTGTTCGGCCGGTTTGCACCAAGTTTCGTAAGGCAACCAAACGGTCCTGAATGCACCCAAAAGGTACGAAATGCAACAAAACATCTGTTTAGGGTCAAATGGGGTGGATCGGGTGCATTCGTTGCGAAAAATTCGGACGCGACTTCGTGGCACGAACTTTTGCACTAGTTCGGCCCGTTTTCCACCGAGATTCGTAAGGCAACCAAATGGTCCCGAATGCACCCGAATGGTACGAAACACGCCAAAACGTCAGTTTAGGGTCCAATGGGGTGGATCAAGTACGTTTGTCGCGAAACATTCTGACCCGACTTCGTGGCACGAACTTTTGCACTAGTTCGGCCCATTTTCCTCCGAGTTTCCTAAGGCAACTAAATGGTCCCGAATGCACCCAAATAGTACGAAACGCACCAAAACGTCAGTCTAGGGTCCAATGGCTTGGATCGGGTGCGTTTGTTGCGAAAAATTCCAACGCGACTTCGTGGCACAAACTTTTGCACTTGTACGGACCGTTTTGCACCGAGTTTCGTAAGGCAGCCAAACGGTCCTGAATGCGCCCAAAAGGTACGAAATGCCCCAAAACATCTGTTTAGGGTCAAATGGGATGGATCGGGTGTATTCGTTGCGAAAAATTCCACCGCGACTTCGTGGCACCAACTTTTGCACTAGTTCGGCCCATTTTCCTCCGAGTTTCCTAAGGCAACCAAATGGTCCCGAATGCACTTAAATAGTACGAAACGCACCAAAACATCAGTTTAGGGGCCAATGGTTTAAATCGGGTGCGTTTGTTGTGAAAAATTCCGACGAGACTTCGTGGCACGAACTTTTGCACTTCTTCGGCCCGTTTTGCACCGAGTTTTGTAAGGCAACCAAACGGTCCCGAATGCACCGAAATGGTACAAAATACACCAAAATGTCAGCTTTGGGTCAAATGGGGTGGATCGGGTGCGTTCATTGCGAAAAATTCCGACGCGACTTCGTGGCACAAACTTTTGCACTAGATCTGCTCGTTTTCCAACGAGTTTCATAAAGCAACCAAATGGTCCCGAATGCACCCAAATAGTATGAAATGCATCAGAACGTCAGCTTAGGGTCCAATGGGGTGGATCGAGTGCGTTCGTTGCAAAAAATTCCGACGCCACTTCATGGCACGAACTTTTGCACTAGTTCAGCCCGTTTTCCTCCTAGTTTCCTAAGGCAACCAAATGGTCCCGAATGCACCCAAATAGTACGAAACGTACCAAAACATCAGTTTAGCATCCAATGGGTTTGGATTGGGTGCGTTTGTTGTGAGAAATTCTGACGCAACTTCGAGGCACGAACTTTTGCACTAGATCAGCCCGTTTTCCATCGAGTTTCGTAAGGCAACCATATGGTCCCGAATGCACCCAAATGGTACGAAATACACCAAAACGTCAGCTTAGGGTCAAATGGAGTGGATCGGGTGCATTCGTTGCGAAAAATTCCGAAGCGACTTCGTGGCACGAACTTTTGCACTAGATCGGTCCGTTTTCCACCGAGTTTCGTAAGGCAACCAAACGGTCCTGAATGCACCCAATGGTACGAAACACACCAAAACATCAGTTTAGGATCCAATGGGGTGGATCGGGTGCATTCATTGCGATAAATTCCGACACGACTTCGTGGCACAAACTTTTGCACAAGATCGGCCCGTTTTCCACCGAGTTTCATAAGGCAACCAAACGGTCCTGAATTAACCCAAATGGTACGAAACGCACCAAAATGTTAGTTTTGGGTTCAATGGGGTGGATCGGGTGCGTTGGTTGCGAAAAATTCCGCCGCGACTTCGTGGCACGAACTTTTGCAATAGTTCGACCCATTTTCCTCCGAGTTTCCTAAGGCAACCAAATGGTTCCGAATGCACCCAAATAGTACGAAACGCACCAAAACGTCAGTTTAGGGTCCAATGGTTTGGATCGGGTGCATTTGTTGTGAAAAATTCCGAAGCGACTTCGTGGCACAAACTTTTGCACTAGTTCGGCCCGTTTTGCATCGAGTTTCGTAAGGCAACCAAACGGTCCTGAATGCACCCAAAAGGTACGAAATGCACCAAAACATCAGTTTAGGGTCAAACGGGGTGGATCGGGTGTGTTCGTTTCGAAAAATTCGGACGCGACTTCGTGGCACGAACTTTTGCACTAGTTTTCCACCGAGTTTCGTAAGGCAACCAAATGGTCCCGAATGCACCCGAATTGTACGAAACACACCAAAACGTCAGTTTAGGGTCCATTGGGGTGGATTGGGTGCGTTCGTTGCGAAAAATTCCGACGCAACTTTGTGACACGAACTTTTGCACAAGATCGGCCGGTTTTCCACCGAGTTTCATAAGGCAACCAAACGGTCCTGAATTAACCCAAATGGTAGGAAACGCACCAAAACGTCAGTTTTTGGTTCAATGGGGTGGATCGGGTGCGTTGGTTGCGAAAAATTCTGCCGCGACTTCGTGGCACGAACTTTTGCACTAGTTCGGCCCATTTTCCTCCTAGTTTCCTAAGGCAACCAAATGGTTCCGAATGCACCCAAATAGTACGAAACGCACTAAAACGTCAGTTTAGGGTCCAATGGTTTGGATTGGGTGCGTTTGTTGCGAAAAATTCCGACGCGACTTCGTGGCACGAACTTTTGCACTTGTTCGGCCCGTTTTGCACCGAGTTTCATAAGGCAACCAAACGGTCCTCAATGCACCCAAAAGGTATGAAACACACCAAAACATCAATTTCGGGTTCAATGGGGTGGATCGGGTGCGTTGGTTGCGAAAAATTCCGCCGCGACTTTGTGGCACGAACTTTTGCACTAGTTCGGCCCATTTTCCTCCGAGTTTCCTAAGGCAACCAAATGGTCCCGAATGCACCCAAATAGTACGAAACGCACCTAAATGTCAGTTTAGGGTCCAATGGTTTGGATCGGGTGCGTTTGTTGTGAAAAATTCCGACGCGACTTCGTGGCACGAACTTTTGCACTTGTTCGGCCCGTTTTGCACCGAGTTTCATAAGGCAACCAAACGGTCCTGAATGCACCCAAAAGGTACGAAATGCACCAAAACTTTAGTTTAGGGTCAAATGGGGTGGATCGGTTGTGTTCGTTGCGAAAAATTCGGACGTGACTTCGTGGCACGAACTTTTGCACTAGTTCGGCCCGTTTTCCACCGAGTTTCATATGGCAACCAAATGGTCCCGAATGCACCCGAATGGTACGAAACACACCAAAACGTCAGTTTAGGGTCCAATGGGGTGGATCGGGTGCGTTCGTCGCGAAATATTCTGAACCGACTTCGTGGCACAAACTTTTGCACTAGTTTGGCCCGTTTTCCATCGAGTTTCTTGAGGTAACCAAACGGTGCTGGATGTTCTCAAATGGTACAAAACGCAGCAAAACATCAGTTTTGGGTTCAATGGGGTGGATCGGGTGCGTTCGTTGCGAAAAATTCCGCCGCGACTTCGTAGCACAAACTTTTGCACAAGATCGGCCCGTTTTCCACCGAGTTTCGTAAGGCAACCAAACGGTCCTGAATGCACCCAAATGGTACGAAACGCACCAAAACATCAGTTTCGGGTTCAATGGGGTGGATCGGGTGCGTTGGTTGCGAAAAATTCCGCCGCGACTTCGTGGCACGAACTTTTGCACTAGTTCGGCCCATTTTCCTCCTAGTTTCCTAAGGCAACCAAATGGTTCCGAATGCACCCAAATAGTACGAAACGCACCAAAACATCAGTTTAGGGTCCAATGGTTTGGATCGGGTGCGTTTGTTGCGAAAAATTCCGACGCGACTTCGTGGCACGAACTTTTGCACTTGTTCGGCCCGTTTTGCACCGAGTTTCATAAGGCAACCAAACGGTCCTGAATGCACCCAAAAGGTACGAAATGCACCAAAACTTTAGTTTAGGGTCAAATGGGGTGGATCGGTTGTGTTCGTTGCGAAACATTCGGACGCGACTTCGTGGCACGAACTTTTGCACTAGTTCGGCCCGTTTTCCACCGAGTTTCATAAGGCAACCAAATGGTCCCGAATGCACCCGAATGGTACGAAACACACCAAAACGTCAGTTTAGGGTAGAATGGGGTGGATCGGGTGCGTTCGTCGCGAAATATTCTGAACCGACTTCGTGGCACGAACTTTTGCACTAGTTTGGCCCGTTTTCCATCGAGTTTCTTGAGGTAACCAAACGGTGCTGGATGTACTCAAATGGTACAAAATGCACCAAAACATTAGTTTAGGGCCAAATGGGGTGGATCGGGTGCGTTCGTTTCGAAAAATTCCGACGCAACTTTGTGACACAAACTTTTGCACAAGATCGGCCCATTTTCCACCGAGTTTCGTAAGGCAACCAAATGGTCCTGAATGCACCCAAATGGTACGAAACGCACCAAAACATCAGTTTCGGATTCAATGGGGTGGATCGGGTGCGTTGGTTGCGAAACATTCCGCCGCGACTTCGTGGCACGAACTTTTGCACTAGTTCGGCCAATTTTCCTCCGAGTTTCCTAAGGCAACCAAATGGTTCCGAATGCACCCAAATAGTACGAAACGCACCAAAACATCAGTTTAGGGTCCAATGGTTTGGATCGGGTGCGTTTGTTGCGAAAAATTCCGACGCGACTTCGTGGCACAAACTTTTGCACTTGGTCGGCCCGTTTTGCATCGAGTTTCGTAAGGCAACCAAACGGTCCTGAATGCACCCAAAAGGTACGAAATGCACAAAAACATCAGTTTCGTGTCAAATGGGGTGGATCGGGTGTGTTCGTTTCGAAAAATTCGGACGCGACTTCGTGGCACGAACTTTTGCACTAGTTTTCGACCGAGTTTCGTAAGGCAACCAAATGGTCCCGAATGCACCCGAATCGTACGAAACACACCAAAATGTCAGTTTAGGGTCCAATTGGGTGGATTAGGTAAGTTCGGTGCGAAAAATTCTGACACGACTTCGTGGCACGAACTTTTGTACTAGTTTGGCCCATTTTCCATCGAGTTTCTTGAGGTAACCAAACGGTGCTGGATGCACTCAAATGGTACGAAATGCACCAAAACATCAGTTTAGGGCCAAATGGGGTGGATCGGGTGCACTCGTTGCGAAAAATTCCGACTCGACTTCGTGGCACGAACTTTTGCACAAGATCGGCCCATTTTCTACCGAGTTTCGTAAGGCAACCTGGTCCTGAATGCACCCAAATGGTATGAAACGCACCAAAACGTCACTTTTGGGTTCAATGGGGTGGATCGGCTGCGTTGGTTGCGAAAAATTCCGACGCGACTTCGTGGCACGAACTTTTGCACTAGTTCGGCCCATTTTCCTCCGAGTTTCCTAAGACAATTAAATGCTCCCGAATGCACCCAAATAGTACGAAACGGACCAAAACATCTGTTTAGGGTCCAATGGTTTGGATCGGGTGCGCTTGTTGCGAAAAATTCTGACGCAACTTCGTGGCACGAACTTTTGCACTTGTTCGGCCTGTTTTGCACCAAGTTTCGTAAGGCAACCAAACGGTCCTGAATGCACCCAAAAGGTACGAAATGCTCCAAAACATCTGTTTAGGGTCAAATGGGGTGGATCGGGTGCATTCGTTGCGAAAAATTCGGACGCGACTTCGTGGCACGAACTTTTGCACTAGTTCGGCCCGTTTTCCACCGAGATTCGTAAGGCAACCAAATGGTCCCGAATGCACCCGAATAGTACGAAACACGCCAAAACGTCAGTTTAGGGTCCAATGGGGTGGATCAAGTACGTTTGTCGCGAAACATTCTGACCCGACTTCGTGGCACGAACTTTTGCACTAGTTCGGCCCATTTTCCTCCGAGTTTCCTAAGGCAACTAAATGGTCCCGAATGCACCCAAATAGTACGAAACGCACCAAAACGTCAGTCTAGGGTCCAATGGCTTGGATCGGGTGCGTTTGTTGCGAAAAATTCCAACGCGACTTCGTGGCACAAACTTTTGCACTTGTACGGCCCGTTTTGCACCGAGTTTCGTAAGGCAGCCAAACGGTCCTGAATGCGCCCAAAAGGTACGAAATGCACCAAAACATCTGTTTAGGGTCAAATGGGATGGATCGGGTGTATTCGTTGCGAAAAATTCTGACTCGACTTCGTGGCACGAACTTTTGCACAAGATCGGCCCGTTTTCCACCGAGTTTCGTAAGGCAACCAAATGGTCCCGAATGCACCCGAATGGTACGAAACACACCAAAACGTCAGTTTAGGGTCCAATGGGGTGGATCAGGTGTGTTCGTCGCGAAACATTCTGACCCGACTTCGTGGCACGAACTTTTGCACTAGTTCGGCCCATTTTCCTCCGAGTTTCCTAAGGCAACTAAATGGTCCCGAATGCACCCAAATAGTACGAAACGCACCAAAACGTCAGTCTAGGGTCCAATGGTTTGGATCGGGTGCGTTTGTTGCAAAAAATTCCGACGCGACTTCGTGGCACAAACTTTTGCACTTGTTCGGCCCGTTTTGCACCGAGTTTCGTAAGGCAGCCAAACGGTCCTGAATGCACCCAAAAGGTACGAAATGCACCAAAACATCTGTTTAGGGTCAAATGGGATGGATCGGGTGTATTCGTTGCAAAAAATTCTGAGTCGACTTCGTGCACGAACTTTTGCACAAGATCGGCCCGTTTTCCACCGAGTTTCGTAAGGCAACCAAATGGTCCTGAATGCACCCAATGGTACGAAACACATCAAAACATCAGTTTAGCATCCAATGGGGTGGATCGGGTGCGTTCATTGCGATAAATTCCGACGCGACTTTGTGGCACGAACTTTTGCACTAGTTCGGCCCGTTTTCCTCCGAGTTTCTTGAGGTAACCAAACGGTGCTGGATGCACTCAAATGGTACGAAATGCACCAAAACATCGTTTTAGGGCCAAACGGGGTGGATAGGGTGCGTTCGTTGCGAAAAATTCTGACTCGACTTCGTGGCACGAACTTTTGCACAAGATCGGCCTGTTTTCCACCGAGTTTCGTAAGGCAACCAAACGGTCATGAATGCACCCAAATGGTATGAAACGCACCAAAACGTCACTTTTGGGTTCAATGGGTTGGATCGGGTGCATTGGTTGCGAAAAATTCCGCCGCGACTTCGTGGCACGAACATTTGCACTAGTTCGGCCCGTTTTCCTCCGAGTTTCCTAAGGCAACCAAATGGTCCCGAATCACCCAAATAGTAGGAAACGCACCAAAATGTCAGTTTAGGGTCCAATGGTTTGGATCGGGTGTATTTGTTGCGAAAAATTCCGACGCGACTTCGTGGCACGAACTTTTGCACTTGTTCGCCCCGTTTTGCACCAAGTTTCATAAGGCAACCAAACGGTCCTGAATGCACCCAAAAGGTACGAAATGCACCAAAACTTTAGTTTAGGGTCAAATGGGGTGGATCGGGTGTGTTCGTTGCGAAAAATTCGGACGCGACTTCGTGGCACGAACTTTTGCACTAGTTCGGCCCGTTTTCCTCCGATTTTCATAAGGCAACCAAATGGTCCCGAATGCACCCGAATGGTATGAAACACACCAAAACGTCAGTTTAGGGTCCAATGGGGTGGATCGGGTGAATTCGTCGCGAAATATTCTGACCCGAGTTCGTGGCACGAACTTTTGCACTGGTTTGGCCCGTTTTCCGTCGAGTTTCTTGAGGTAACCAAACGGTGCTGGATGTACTCAAATGGTACGAAATGCAACAAAACATCAGTTTAGAGCCAAATGGTGTGGATCGGGTGCGTTCGTTGCGAAAAATTCCGACGCGACTTCGTGGTACAAACTTTTGCACAAGATCGGCCCGTTTTCCACCGAGTTTCATAAGGCAACCAAACGGTCCTGAATTAACCCAAATGGTACGAAACGCACCAAAATGTTAGTTTTGGGTTCAATGGGGTGGATCGGGTGCGTTGGTTGCGAAAAATTCCGCCGCGACTTCGTGGCACGAACTTTTGCAATAGTTCGACCCATTTTCCTCCGAGTTTCCTAAGGCAACCAAATGGTTCCGAATGCACCCAAATAGTACGAAACGCACCAAAACGTCAGTTTAGGGTCCAATGGTTTGGATCGGGTGCATTTGTTGTGAAAAATTCCGAAGCGACTTCGTGGCACAAACTTTTGCACTAGTTCGGCCCGTTTTGCATCGAGTTTCGTAAGGCAACCAAACGGTCCTGAATGCACCCAAAAGGTACGAAATGCATCAAAACATCAGTTTAGGGTCAAACGGGGTGGATCGGGTGTGTTCGTTTCGAAAAATTCGGACGCGACTTCGTGGCACGAACTTTTGCACTAGTTTTCCACCGAGTTTCGTAAGGCAACCAAATGGTCCCGAATGCACCCGAATTGTACGAAACACACCAAAACGTCAGTTTAGGGTCCAATGGGGTGGATTGGGTGCGTTCGTTGCGAAAAATTCCGACGCAACTTTGTGACACGAACTTTTGCACAAGATCGGCCGGTTTTCCACCGAGTTTCATAAGGCAACCAAACGGTCCTGAATTAACCCAAATGGTAGGAAACGCACCAAAACGTCAGTTTTTGGTTCAATGGGGTGGATCGAGTGCGTTGGTTGCAAAAAATTCTGCCGCGACTTCGTGGCACGAACTTTTGCACTAGTTCGGCCCATTTTCCTCCTAGTTTCCTAAGGCAACCAAATGGTTCCGAATGCACCCAAATAGTACGAAACGCACCAAAACGTCAGTTTAGGGTCCAATGGTTTGGATTGGGTGCGTTTGTTGCGAAAAATTCCGATGCGACTTCGTGGCACGAACTTTTGCACTTGTTCGGCCCGTTTTGCACCGAGTTTCATAAGGCAACCAAACGGTCCTGAATGCACCCAAAAGGAACGAAACGCACCAAAACATCAATTTCGGGTTCAATGGGGTGGATCGGGTGCGTTGGTTGCGAAAAATTCCGCCGCGACTTTGTGGCACGAACTTTTGCACTAGTTCGGCCCATTTTCCTCCGAGTTTCCTAAGGCAACCAAATGGTCCCGAATGCACCCAAATAGTACGAAACGCACCTAAATGTCAGTTTAGGGTCCAATGGTTTGGATCGGGTGCGTTTGTTGTGAAAAATTCCGACCCGACTTCATGGCACGAACTTTTGCACTTGTTCGGCCCGTTTTGCACCGAGTTTCATAAGGCAACCAAACGGTCCTGAATGCACCCAAAAGGTACGAAATGCACCAAAACTTTAGTTTAGGGTCAAATGGGGTGGATCGGTTGTGTTCGTTGCGAAAAATTCGGACGTGACTTCGTGGCACGAACTTTTGCACTAGTTCGGCCCGTTTTCCACCGAGTTTCATATGGCAACCAAATGGTCCCGAATGCACCCGAATGGTACGAAACACACCAAAACGTCAGTTTAGGGTCCAATGGGGTGGATCGGGTGCGTTCGTCGCGAAATATTCTGAACCGACTTCGTGGCACGAACTTTTGCACAAGTTTGGCCCGTTTTCCATCGAGTTTCTTGAGGTAACCAAACGGTGCTGGATGTACTCAAATGGTACAAAATGCACCAAAACATCAGTTTAGGGCCAAATGGGGTGGATCGGGTGCGTTCGTTGCGAAAAATTCCGACGCAACTTCGTGACACAAACTTTTGCACAAGATCGGCCCGTTTTCCACCGAGATTCGTAAGGCAACCAAACGGTCCTAAAAGCACCCAAATGGTACGAAACGCAGCAAAACATCAGTTTTGGGTTCAATGGGGTGGATCGGGTGCATTGGTTGCGAAAAATTCCGCTGCGACTTCGTAGCACGAACTTTTGCACTAGTTCGGCCCGTTTTGCACCGAGTTTCATAAGGCAACCAAATGGTCCTGAATGCACCCAAAAGGTACGAAATGCACCAAAACTTTAGTTTAGGGTCAAATGGGGTGGATCGGGTGTGTTCGTTGCGAAAAATTCGGACGCGACTTCGTGGCACGAACTTTTGCACTAGTTCGGCCCGTTTTCCACCGAGTTTTATAAGGCAACCAAATGGTCCCGAATGCACCCGAATGGTATGAAACACACCAAAATATCAGTTTAGGGTCCAATGGGGTGGATCGGGTGCGTTCGTCGCGAAATATTCTGAACCGACTTCGTGGCACGAAGTTTTGCACTAGTTTGGCCCGTTTTCCATCGAGTTTCTTGAGGTAACCAAACGGTGCTGGATGTACTCAAATGGTACAAAATGCACCAAAACATCAGTTTAGGGCCAAATGGGGTGGATCGGGTGTGTTCGTTGCGAAAAATTCCGATGCAACTTCGTGACACAAACTTTTGCACAAGATCGGCCCGTTTTCCACCGAGTTTCGTAAGGCAACCAAACGGTCCTGAATGCACCCAAATGGTACGAAACGCACCAAAACATCAGTTTCGGGTTCAATGGGGTGGATCGGGTGCGTTGGTTGCGAAAAATTCCGCCGCGACTTCGTGGCACGAACTTTTGCACTAGTTCGGCCCATTTTCCTCCTAGTTTCCTAAGGCAACCAAATGGTTCCGAATGCACCCAAATAGTACGAAACGCACCAAAACGTCAGTTTAGGGTCCAATGGTTTGGATCGGGTGCGTTTGTTGCGAAAAATTCCGACGCGACTTCGTGGCACGAACTTTTGCACCTGTTCGGCCCGTTTTGCACCGAGTTTCATAAGGCAACCAAACGGTCCTGAATGCACCCAAAAGGTACGAAATGCACCAAAACTTTAGTTTAGGGTCAAATGGGGTGGATCGGTTGTGTTCGTTGCGAAACATTCGGACGCGACTTCGTGGCACGAACTTTTGCACTAGTTCGGCCCGTTTTCCACCGAGTTTCATAAGGCAACCAAATGGTCCCGAATGCACCCGAATGGTACGAAACACACCAAAACGTCAGTTTAGGGTCGAATGGGGTGGATCGGGTGCGTTCGTCGCGAAATATTCTGAACCGACTTCGTGGCACGAACTTTTGCACTAGTTTGGCCCGTTTTCCATCGAGTTTCTTGAGGTAACCAAACGGTGCTGGATGTACTCAAATGGTACAAAATGCACCAAAACATCAGTTTAGGGCCAAATGGTGTGGATCGGGTGCGTTCGTTGCGAAAAATTCCGACGCAACTTCGTGACACACTTTTGCACAAGATCGGCCCGTTTTCCACCGAGTTTCGTAAGGCAACCGAACGGTCCTGAATGCACCCAAATGGTACGAAATGCACCAAAACATCAGTTTTGGGTTCAATGGGGTGGATCGGGTGCATTGGTTGCGAAAAATTCCGCCGCGACTTCGTGGCACGAACTTTTGCACTAGTTCGGCCCATTTTCCTCCGAGTTTCCTAAGGCAACCAAATGGTCCCGAATGCACCCAAATAGTACGAAACGCACCTAAATGTCAGTTTAGGGTCCAATGGTTTGGATCGGGTGCGTTTGTTGCGAAAAATTCCGACGCGACTTCGTGGCACGAACTTTTGCACTTGTTCGGCCCGTTTTGCACCGAGTTTCATAAGGCAACCAAACGGTCCTGAATGCACCCAAAAGGTACGAAATGCACCAAAACTTTAGTCTAGGGTCAAATGGGGTGGATCGGGTGTGTTCGTTGCGAAAAATTCGGACGCGACTTCGTGGCACGAACTTTTGCACTAGTTCGGCCCGTTTTCCACCGAGTTTCATAAGGCAACCAAATGGTCCCGAATGCACCCGAATGGTACGAAACACACCAAAATGTCAGTTTAGGGTCCAATGGGGTGGATCGGGTGCGTTCGTCGCGAAATATTCTGACCCGACTTCGTGGCACGAAGTTTTGCACTAGTTTGGCCCGTTTTCCATCGAGTTTCTTGAGGTAACCAAACGGTGCTGGATGTACTCAAATGGTACAAAATGCACCAAAACATCAGTTTAGGGCCAAATGGGGTGGATCGGGTGTGTTCGTTGCGAAAAATTCCGACGCAACTTCGTGACACAAACTTTTGCACAAGATCGGCCCGTTTTCCACCGAGTTTCGTAAGGCAACCAAACGGTCCTGAATGCACCAAAATGGTACGAAACGCACCAAAACATCAGTTTCGGGTTCAATGGGGTGGATCGGGTGCGTTGGTTGCAAAAAATTCCGCCGCGACTTCGTGGCACGAACTTTTGCACTAGTTCGGCCCATTTTCCTCCAAGTTTCCTAAGGCAACCAAATGGTCCCGAATGCACCCAAATAGTACGAAACGCACCTAAATGTCAGTTTAGGGTCCAATGGTTTGGATCGGGTGTGTTTGTTGCGAAATATTCCGACGTGACTTCGTGGCATGAACTTTTGCACTTGTTCGGCCCGTTTTGCACCGAGTTTCATAAGGCAACCAAACGGTCCTGAATGCACCCAAAAGGTACGAAATGCACCAAAACATTAGTCTAGGGTCAAATGGGGTGGATCGGGTGTGTTCGTTGCGAAAAATTCGGACGCGACTTCGTGGCACGAACTTTTGCACTAGTTCGGCCCGTTTTCCACCGAGTTTCATAAGGCATCCAAATGGTCCCGAATGCTCCCGAATGGTACGAAATACACCAAAATGTCAGTTTAGGGTCCAATGGGGTGGATCGGGTGCTTTCGTCGCGAAATATTCTGAACCGACTTCGTGGCACGAAGTTTTGCACTAGTTTAGCCCGTTTTCCATCGAGTTTCTTGAGGTAACCAAACGGTGCTGGATGTACTCAAATGGTACAAAATGCACCAAAACATCAGTTTAGGGCCAAATGGGGTGGATCGGGTGCGTTCGTTGCGAAAAATTCCGACGCAACTTCGTGACACAAACTTTTGCACAAGATCGGCCCGTTTTCCACCGAGTTTCGTAAGGCAACCAAACGGTCCTGAATGCACCCAAAAGGTATGAAATAAACCAAAACGTCAGTTTTGGGTTCAATGGGGTGGATCGGGTGCATTGGTTGCGAAAAATTCCGCCGCGACTTCGTGGCACGAACTTTTGCACTAGTTCGGCCCATTTTCCTCCGAGTTTCCTAAGGCAACCAAATGGTCCCGAATGCACCCAAATAGTACGAAACGCACCTAAATGTCAGTTTAGGGTCCAATGGTTTGGATCGGGTGCGTTTGTTGCGAAAAATTCCGAAGCGACTTCGTGGCACGAACTTTTGCACTTGTTCGGCCCGTTTTGCACCGAGTTTCATAAGGCAACCAAACGGTCCTGAATGCACCCAAAAGGTACGAAATACACTAAAACTTTAGTTTAGGGTCAAATGGGTTGGATCGGGTGTGTTCGTTGCGAAAAATTCGGACGCGACTTCGTGGCACGAACTTTTGCACTAGTTCGGCCCGTTTTCCACCGAGTTTCATAAGGCAACCAAATGGTCCCGAATGCACCCGAATGGTACGAAACACACAAAAACGTTAGTTTAGGGTCCAATGGGGTGGATCGGGTGCGTTCGTCGCGAAATATTCTGACCCGACTTCGTGGCACGAAGTTTTGCACTAGTTTGGCCCGTTTTCCATCGAGTTTCTTGAGGTAACCAAACGGTGCTGGATGTACTCAAATGGTACAAAATGCACCAAAACATCAGTTTAGGGCCAAATGGGGTGGATCGGGTGTGTTCGTTGCGAAAAATTCCGACGCAACTTCGTGACACAAACTTTTGCACAAGATCGGCCCGTTTTCCACCGAGTTTCGTAAGGCAACCAAACGGTCCTGAATGCACCCAAATGGTACGAAACGCACCAAAACATCAGTTTCGGGTTCAATGGGGTGGATCGGGTGCGTTGGTTGCGAAAAATTCCGCCGCGACTTCGTGGCACGAACTTTTGCACTAGTTCGGCCCATTTTCCTCCGAGTTTCCTAAGGCAACCAAATAGTCCCGAATGCACCCGAATAGTATGAAACGCACCTAAATGTCAGTTTAGGGTCCAATGGTTTGGATCGGGTGTGTTTGTTGCGAAAAATTCCGACGTGACTTCGTGGCACGAACTTTTGCACTTTTTCGGCCCGTTTTGCACCGAGTTTCATAAGGCAACCAAACGGTCCTGAATGCACCCAAAAGGTACGAAATGCACCAAAACTTTAGTTTAGGGTCAAATGGGGTGGATCGGGTGTGTTCGTTGCGAAAAATTCGGACGCGACTTCGTGGCACGAACTTTTGCACTAGTTCGGCCCGTTTTCCACCGAGTTTCATAAGGCAACCAAATGGTCCCGAATGCTCCCGAATGGTACGAAACACACCAAAATGTCAGTTTAGGGTCCAATGGGGTGGATCGGGTGCGTTCGTCGCGAAATATTCTGAACCGACTTCGTGGCACGAAGTTTTGCACTAGTTTGGCCCGTTTTCCATCGAGTTTCTTGAGGTAACCAAACGGTGCTGGATGTACTCAAATGGTACAAAATGCACCAAAACATTAGTTTAGGGCCAAATGGGGTGGATCGGGTGCGTTCGTTGCCAAAAATTCCGACGCAACTTCGTGACACAAACTTTTGCACAAGATCGGCCCGTTTTCCACCGAGTTTCGTAAGGCAACCAAACGGTCCTGAATGCACCCAAATGGTACGAAATGCACCAAAACATCAGTTTTGGGTTCAATGGTTTGGATCGGGTGCGTTGGTTGCGAAAAATTCCGCCGCGACTTCGTGGCACGAACTTTTGCACTAGTTCGGCCCATTTTCCTCCGAGTTTCCTTAGGCAACCAAATGGTCCCGTATGCACCCAAATAGTACGAAACACACCTAAATGTCAGTTTAGGGTCCAATGGTTTGGATCGGGTGCGTTTGTTGTGAAAAATTCCGACGCGACTTTGTGGCACGAACTTTTGCACTTGTTCGGCCCGTTTTGCACCGAGTTTCATAAGGCAACCAAACGGTCCTGAATGCACCCAAAAGGTACGGAATGCACCAAAACTTTAGTTTAGGGTCAAATGGGGTGGATCGGTTGTGTTCGTTGCGAAACATTCGGACGCGACTTCGTGGCACGAACTTTTGCACTAGTTCGGCCCGTTTTCCACCGAGTTTCATAAGGCAACCAAATGGTCCCGAATGCACCTGAATGGTACGAAACACACCAAAACGTCAGTTTAGGGTCCAATGGGGTGGATCGGGTGCGTTCGTCGCGAAATATTCTGACCCGACTTCGTGGCACGAACTTTTGCACTAGTTTGGCCCGTTTTCCATCGAGTTTCTTGAGGTAACCAAACATTTCTGGATGTACTCAAATCGTACGAAATGCACCAAAACATCAGTTTAGGGCCAAATGGGGTGGATTGGGTGCGTTCGTTGCGAAAAATTCTGACGCAACTTTGTGACACAAACTTTTGCACAAGATCGGCCGGTTTTCCACCGAGTTTCGTAAGGCAATCAAACGGTCCTGAATTAACCCAAATGGTACGAAACGCACCAAAACGTCAGTTTTGGGTTCAATGGGGTGGATCGGGTGCGTTGGTTGTGAAAAATTCTACCGCGACTTCGTGGCACGAACTTTTGCACTAGTTCGGCCCATTTTCCTCCTAGTTTCCTAAGGCAACCAAATGGTTCTGAATGCACCCAAATAGTACGAAACGCACCAAAACGTCAGTTTAGGGTCCAATGGTTTGGATCGGGTGTGTTTGTTGCGAAAAATTCCGACGCGACTTCGTGGCACGAACTTTTGCACTTGTTCGGCCCGTTTTGCACCGAGTTTCATAAGGCAACCAAACGGTCCTGAATGCTCCCAAAAGGTACGAAATGCACCAAAACTTTAGTTTAGGGTCAAATGGGGTGGATCGGGTGTGTTCGTTGCGAAAAATTCGGACGCGACTTCGTGGCACGAACTTTTGCACTAGTTCGGCCCGTTTTCCACCGTGTTTCATAAGGCAACCAAATGGTCCCGAAAGCACCCGAATGGTACGAAACACACCAAAACGTCAGTTTAGGGTCCAATGGGGTGGATCGGGTGCGTTCATCGCGAAATATTCTGAACCGACTTCGTGGCACGAACTTTTGCACTAGTTTGGCCCGTTTTCCATCGAGTTTCTTGAGGTAACCAAACGGTGCTGGATGTACTCAAATGGTGCAAAATGCACCAAAACATCAGTTTAGGGCCAAATGGGGTGGTTCGGGTGCGTTCGTTGCGAAAAATTCCGACGCAACTTTGTGACACAAACTTTTGCACAAGATCGGCCCGTTTTCCACCGAGTTTCGTAAGGCAACCAAACGGTCCTGAATGCACCCAAATGGTACGAAACGCACCAAAATATCAGTTTTGGGTTCAATGGGGTGGATCGGGTGCGTTGGTTGCAAAAAATTCCGCCGCGACTTCGTGGCACGAACTTTTGCACTAGTTCGGCCCATTTTCCTCCGAGTTTCCTAAGGCAACCAAATGGTTCCGAATGCACCCAAATAGTTCGAAACGCACTAAAACGTCAGTTTAGGGTCCAATGGTTTGGATCGGGTGCGTTTGTTGCGAAAAATTCCGACGCGACTTCGTGGCACAAAGTTTTGCACTTGTTCGGCCCGTTTTGCATTGAGTTTCGTAAGGCAACCAAACAGTCCTGAATGCACCCAAAAGGTACGAAATGCACCAAAACATCAGTTTAGGGTCAAATGGGGTGGATCGGGTGTGTTCGTTTCAAAAAATTCGGACGCGACTTCGTGGCACGAACTTTTGCACTAGTTTTCCACCGAGTTTCGTAAGGCAACCAAATGGTCCCGAATGCACCCGAATGGTACGAAACACACCAAAACGTCAGTTTAGGGTCCAATGGGGTGGATCGGGTGTGTTCGTTGCGAAAAATTCTAACAAGACTTCGTGGCACGAAGTTTTGCACTAGTTTGGCCCGTTTTCCATCGAGTTTCTTGAGGTAACCAAACGGTGTTTGATGCACTCAAATGGTACGAAATGCACCAAAACATCAGTTTAGGGCCAAATGGGGTGGATCGGGTGCGTTCGTTGCGAAAAATTCCGACTCGACTTCATGGCACGAACTTTTGCACAAGATCGGCCCGTTTTCCACCGAGTTTCGTAAGGCAACCAAACGGTGCTGAATGCACCCAAATGGTATGAAATAAACCAAAACGTCAGTTTTGGGTTCAATGGGGTGGATCGGGGGCGTTGGTTGTGAAAAATTCCGCCGCGACTTCGTGGCACGAACTTTTGCACTAGTTCGGCCCATTTTCCTCCGAGTTTCCTAAGGCAACCAAATGGTCCCGAATGCACCCAAATAGTACGAAACGCACCTAAATGTCAGTTTAGGGTCCAATGGTTTGGATCGGGTGCGTTTGTTGCGAAAAATTCCGACGCGACTTTGTGGCACGAACTTTTGCACTTGTTCGGCCCATTTTGCACCGAGTTTCATAAGGCAACCAAACGGTCCTGAATGCACCCAAAAGGTACGAAATGCACCAAAACTTTAGTTTAGGGTCAAATGGGGTGGATCGGTTGTGTTCGTTGCGAAACATTCGGACGCGACTTCGTGGCACGAACTTTTGCACTAGTTCGGCCCGTTTTCCACCGAGTTTCATAAGGCAACCAAATGGTCCCGAATGCAACTGAATGGTACGAAACACACCAAAACGTCAGTTTAGGGTCCAATGGGGTGGATCGGGTGCGTTCGTCGCGAAATATTCTGACCCGACTTCGTGGCACGAACTTTTGCACTAGTTTGGCCCGTTTTCCATCGAGTTTCTTGAGGTAACCAAACGTTTCTGGATGTACTCAAATCGTACGAAATGCACCAAAACATCAGTTTAGGGCCAAATGGGGTGGATTGGGTGCGTTCGTTGCGAAAAATTCCGACACAACTTTGTGACACAAACTTTTGCACAAGATCGGCCGGTTTTCCACCGAGTTTCGTAAGGCAACCAAACGGTCCTGAATTAACCCAAATGGTACGAAACGCACCAAAACGTCAGTTTTGGGTTCAATGGGGTGGATCGGGTGCGTTGGTTGCGAAAAATTCTACCGCGACTTCGTGGCACGAACTTTTGCACTAGTTCGGCCCATTTTCCTCCTAGTTTCCTAAGGCAACCAAATGGTTCCGAATGCACCCAAATAGTACGAAACGCACCAAAACGTCAGTTTAGGGTCCAATGGTTTGGATCGGGTGTGTTTGTTGCGAAAAATTCCGACGCGACTTCGTGGCACGAACTTTTGCACTTGTTCGGCCCGTTTTGCACCGAGTTTCATAAGGCAACCAAACGGTCCTGAATGCTCCCAAAAGGTACGAAATGCACCAAAACTTTAGTTTAGGGTCAAATGGGGTGGATCGGGTGTGTTCGTTGTGAAAAATTCGGACGCGACTTCGTGGCACGAACTTTTGCACTAGTTCGGCCCGTTTTCCACCGAGTTTCATAAGGCAACCAAATGGTCCCGAATGCACCCGAATGGTACGAAACACAACAAAACGTCAGTTTAGGGTCCAATGGGGTGGATCGGGTGCGTTCGTCGCGAAATATTCTGAACCGACTTCGTGGCACGAACTTTTGCACTAGTTTGGCCCATTTTCCATTGAGTTTCTTGAGGTAACCAAACGGTGCTGGATGTACTCAAATGGTGCAAAATGCACCAAAACATCAGTTTAGGGCCAAATGGGGTGGTTCGGGTGCGTTCGTTGCGAAAAATTCCGACGCAACTTTGTGACACAAACTTTTGCACAAGATCGGCCCGTTTTCCACCGAGTTTCGTAAGGCAACCAAACGGTCCTGAATGCACCCAAATGGTACGAAACGCACCAAAATATCAGTTTTGGGTTCAATGGGGTGGATCGGGTGCGTTGGTTGCAAAAAATTCCGCCGCGACTTCGTGGCACGAACTTTTGCACTAGTTCGGCCCATTTTCCTCCGAGTTTCCTAAGGCAACCAAATGGTTCCGAATGCACCCAAATAGTTCGAAACGCACTAAAACGTCAGTTTAGGGTCCAATGGTTTGGATCGGGTGCGTTTGTTGCGAAAAATTCCGACGCGACTTCGTGGCACAAAGTTTTGCACTTGTTCGGCCCGTTTTGCATTGAGTTTCGTAAGGCAACCAAACAGTCCTGAATGCACCCAAAAGGTACGAAATGCACCAAAACATCAGTTTAGGGTCAAATGGGGTGGATCGGGTGTGTTCGTTTCAAAAAATTCGGACGCGACTTCGTGGCACGAACTTTTGCACTAGTTTTCCACCGAGTTTCGTAAGGCAACCAAATGGTCCCGAATGCACCCGAATGGTACGAAACACACCAAAACGTCAGTTTAGGGTCCAATGGGGTGGATCGGGTGTGTTCGTTGCGAAAAATTCTAACAAGACTTCGTGGCACGAAGTTTTGCACTAGTTTGGCCCGTTTTCCATCGAGTTTCTTGAGGTAACCAAACGGTGTTTGATGCACTCAAATGGTACGAAATGCACCAAAACATCAGTTTAGGGCCAAATGGGGTGGATCGGGTGCGTTCGTTGCGAAAAATTCCGACTCGACTTCATGGCACGAACTTTTGCACAAGATCGGCCCGTTTTCCACCGAGTTTCGTAAGGCAACCAAACGGTGCTGAATGCACCCAAATGGTATGAAATAAACCAAAACGTCAGTTTTGGGTTCAATGGGGTGGATCGGGGGCGTTGGTTGTGAAAAATTCCGCCGCGACTTCGTGGCACGAACTTTTGCACTAGTTCGGCCCATTTTCCTCCGAGTTTCCTAAGGCAACCAAATGGTCCCGAATGCACCCAAATAGTACGAAACGCACCTAAATGTCAGTTTAGGGTCCAATGGTTTGGATCGGGTGCGTTTGTTGCGAAAAATTCCGACGCGACTTTGTGGCACGAACTTTTGCACTTGTTCGGCCCATTTTGCACCGAGTTTCATAAGGCAACCAAACGGTCCTGAATGCACCCAAAAGGTACGAAATGCACCAAAACTTTAGTTTAGGGTCAAATGGGGTGGATCGGTTGTGTTCGTTGCGAAACATTCGGACGCGACTTCGTGGCACGAACTTTTGCACTAGTTCGGCCCGTTTTCCACCGAGTTTCATAAGGCAACCAAATGGTCCCGAATGCAACTGAATGGTACGAAACACACCAAAACGTCAGTTTAGGGTCCAATGGGGTGGATCGGGTGCGTTCGTCGCGAAATATTCTGACCCGACTTCGTGGCACGAACTTTTGCACTAGTTTGGCCCGTTTTCCATCGAGTTTCTTGAGGTAACCAAACGTTTCTGGATGTACTCAAATCGTACGAAATGCACCAAAACATCAGTTTAGGGCCAAATGGGGTGGATTGGGTGCGTTCGTTGCGAAAAATTCCGACACAACTTTGTGACACAAACTTTTGCACAAGATCGGCCGGTTTTCCACCGAGTTTCGTAAGGCAACCAAACGGTCCTGAATTAACCCAAATGGTACGAAACGCACCAAAACGTCAGTTTTGGGTTCAATGGGGTGGATCGGGTGCGTTGGTTGCGAAAAATTCTACCGCGACTTCGTGGCACGAACTTTTGCACTAGTTCGGCCCATTTTCCTCCTAGTTTCCTAAGGCAACCAAATGGTTCCGAATGCACCCAAATAGTACGAAACGCACCAAAACGTCAGTTTAGGGTCCAATGGTTTGGATCGGGTGTGTTTGTTGCGAAAAATTCCGACGCGACTTCGTGGCACGAACTTTTGCACTTGTTCGGCCCGTTTTGCACCGAGTTTCATAAGGCAACCAAACGGTCCTGAATGCTCCCAAAAGGTACGAAATGCACCAAAACTTTAGTTTAGGGTCAAATGGGGTGGATCGGGTGTGTTCGTTGTGAAAAATTCGGACGCGACTTCGTGGCACGAACTTTTGCACTAGTTCGGCCCGTTTTCCACCGAGTTTCATAAGGCAACCAAATGGTCCCGAATGCACCCGAATGGTACGAAACACAACAAAACGTCAGTTTAGGGTCCAATGGGGTGGATCGGGTGCGTTCGTCGCGAAATATTCTGAACCGACTTCGTGGCACGAACTTTTGCACTAGTTTGGCCCATTTTCCATTGAGTTTCTTGAGGTAACCAAACGGTGCTGGATGTACTCAAATGGTGCAAAATGCACCAAAACATCAGTTTAGGGCCAAATGGGGTGGTTCGGGTGCGTTCGTTGCGAAAAATTCCGACGCAACTTCGTGACACAAACTTTTGCACAAGATCGGCCCGTTTTCCACCGAGTTTCGTAAGGCAACCAAACGGTCCTGAATGCACCCAAATGGTACGAAACGCACCAAAATATCAGTTTTGGGTTCAATGGGGTGGATCGGGTGCGTTGGTTGCGAAAAATTCCGCCGCGACTTCGTGGCACGAACTTTTGCACTAGTTCGGCCCATTTTCCTCCGAGTTTCCTAAGGCAACCAAATGGTTCCGAATGCACCCAAATAGTTCGAAACGCACTAAAACGTCAGTTTAGGGTCCAATGGTTTGGATCGGGTGCGTTTGTTGCGAAAAATTCCGACGCGACTTCGTGGCACAAAGTTTTGCACTTGTTCGGCCCGTTTTGCATTGAGTTTCGTGAGGCAACCAAATAGTCCTGAATGCACCCAAAAGGTACGAAATGCACCAAAACATCAGTTTAGGGTCAAATGGGGTGGATCGGGTGTGTTCGTTTCAAAAAATTCGGACGCGACTTCGTGGCACGAACTTTTGCACTAGTTTTCCACCGAGTTTCGTAAGGCAACCAAATGGTCCCGAATGCACCCGAATGGTACGAAACACACCAAAACGTCAGTTTAGGGTCCAATGGGGTGGATCGGGTGTGTTCGTTGCGAAAAATTCTAACAAGACTTCGTGGCACGAAGTTTTGCACTAGTTTGGCCCGTTTTCCATCGAGTTTCTTGAGGTAACCAAACGGTGTTTGATGCACTCAAATGGTACGAAATGCACCACAACATCAGTTTAGGGCCAAATGGGGTGGATCGGGTGCGTTCGTTGCGAAAAATTCCGACTCGACTTCGTGGCACGAACTTTTGCACAAGATCGGCCTGTTTTCCACCGAGTTTCGTAAGGCAACCAAACGGTCCTGAATGCACCCAAATGGTATGAAATAAACCAAAACGTCAGTTTTGGGTTCAATGGGGTGGATCGGGTGCGTTGGTTGCGAAAAATTCCGCCGCGACTTCGTGGCACGAACTTTTGCACTAGTTCGGCCCATTTTACTCCGAGTTTCCTAAGGCAACCAAATGGTCCCGAATGCACCCAAATTGTACGAAATGCTCCAAAATTTCAGTTTAGGGTCCAATATTTGGATCGGGTGCATTTGTTGCGAAAAATTCTGACGCGACTTCGTGGCACGAACTTTTGCACTTGTTCGGCCCGTTTTGCACCGAGTTTCATATGGCAACCAAACGGTCCTGAATGCACCCAAAAGGTACGAAATGCACCAAAACTTTAGTTTAGGGTCAAATGTGGTGGATCGGGTGTGTTCGTTGCGAAAAATTCGGACTCGACTTCGTGGCACGAACTTTTGCACTAGTTCGGCCCGTTTTCCACCGAGTTTCATAAGGCAACCAAATGGTCCCGAATGCACCCGAATGGTACGAAACACACCAAAACGTCAGTTTAGGGTCCAATGGGGTGGATCGGGTGCATTCGTCCCGAAATATTCTGACCCGACTTCGTGGCACGAACTTTTGCAGTAGTTTGGCCCGTTTTCCATCGAGTTTTTTGAGGTAACCAAACGGTGCTGGATGTACTCAAATGGTACGAAATGCACCAAAACATCAGTTTAGGGCCAAATGGGGTGGATCGGGTGCGTTCGTTGTGAAAAATTCCGACGCAACTTCGTGACACAAACTTTTGCACAAGATCGGCCCGTTTTCCACCGAGTTTCGTAAGGCAACCAAATGGTCCTGAATGCACCCAAATTGTACGAAACGCACCAAAACGTCAGTTTTGGGTTCAATTGGGTGGATCGGGTGCGTTGGTTGCGAAAAATTCCGCCGCGACTTCGTGGCACGAACTTTTGCACTAGTTCGGGCCATTTTCCTCCGAGTTTCCTAAGGCAACCAAATGGTTCCGAATGCACCCAAATAGTACGAAACGCACCAAAACGTCAGTTTAGGGTCCAATGGTTTGGATCGGGTGCGTTTGTTGCAAAAAAATTCAGATGCGACTTCGTGGCACAAACTTTTGCACTTGTTCGGCCCGTTTTGCATCGAGTTTCGTAAGGCAACAAAACCGTCCTGAATGCACCCAAAAGGTACGAAATGCACCAAAACATCAGTCTAGGGTCAAATGGGGTGGATCGGGTGTGATCGTTTCGAAAAATTCGGACGCGACTTTGTGGCACGAACTTTTGCACTAGTTTTCCACCGAGTTTCGAAAGGCAACCAAATGGTCACGAATGCACCCGAATGGTACGACACACACCAAAACGTCAGTTTAGGGTCCAATGGGGTGGTTCAGGTGCGTTCGATGCGAAAAATTCTGACACGACTTCGTGGCACGAACTTTTGCACTAGTTTGGCCCGTTTTCCATCGAGTTTCTTGAGGTAACCAAACGGTGCTGGATGCACTCAAATGGTACGAAATGCACCAAAACATCAGTTTAGGGCCAAATGGGGTTGATCGGGTGTGTTCGTTGCGAAAAATTCCGACTCGACTTCGTGGCACGAACTTTTGCACAAGATCGGCCTGTTTTCCACCGAGTTTCGTAAGGCAACCAAATGGTCCTGAATGCACCCAAATGGTATGAAATGCACCAAAACGTCAGTTTTGGGTTCAATGGGGTGGATCGGGTGCGTTGGTTGCGAAAAATTCCGCCGCGACTTCGTGGCACGAACTTTTGCACTAGTTCGGCCCATTTTCCTCCGAGTTTCCTAAGGCAACCAAATGGTCCCGATTGCACCCAAATTTACAAAACACACCAAAATGTCAGTTTAGGGTCCAATGGTTTGGATCGGGTGCGTTTGTTGCGAAAAATTACGACGCCACTTCATCGCACGAACTTTTGCACTTGTTCGGCCCGTTTTGCACCGAGTTTCATAAGGCAACCAAACGGTCCTGAATGCACCCAAAAGGTACGAAATGCACCAAAACTTTAGTTTAGGGTCAAATTGGGTGGATCGGGTGTGTTCGTTGCGAAAAATTCGGACGCGACTTCGTGGCACGAACTTTTGCACTAGTTCGGCCCGTTTTCCACCGAGTTTCATAAGGCAACCAAATGGTCCCGAATGCACCCGAATGGTACGAAACACACCAAAACGTCAGTTTAGGGTACAATGGGGTGGACCGGGTGCGTTCGTTGCGAAAAATTCTGACACGACTTCGTGGCACGAACTTTTGCACTAGTTTGGCCCGTTTTCCATCGAGTTTCTTGAGGTAACCAAACGGTGCTGGATGCACTCAAATGGTACGAAATGCTCCAAAACATCAGTTTAGGGCCAAATGGGGTTGATCGGGTGTGTTCGTTGCGAAAAATTCCGACTCGACTTCGTGGCACGAACTTTTGCACAAGATCGGCCTGTTTTCCACCGAGTTTCGTAAGGCAACCAAATGGTCCTGAATGCACCCAAATGGTATGAAACACACCAAAACGTCAGTTTTGGGTTCAATGGGGTGGATCGGGTACGTTGGTTGCGAAAAATTCCGCCGCGACTTCGTGGCACGAACTTTTGCACTAGTTCGGCCCATTTTCCTCCGAGTTTCCTAAGGCAACCAAATGGTCCCGATTGCACCCAAATAGTATGAAACACACCAAAATGTCAGTTTAGAGTCCAATGGTTTGGATCGGGTGCGTTTGTTGCGAAAAATTCCGACGCCACTTCGTCGCACGAACTTTTGCACTTGTTCGGCCCGTTTTGCATCGAGTTTCGTAAGGCAACCAAACGGTCCTGAATGCACCCAAAAGGTATGAAATGCACCAAAACATCAGTTTAGGTTCAAAATGGGGTGGATCGGGTGTGTTCGTTTCGAAAAATTCGGACGCGACTTCGTGGCACAAACTTTTGCACTAGTTTTCCACCGAGTTTCGAAAGGCAACCAAATGGTCCCGAATGCACCCGAATGGTACGAAACACACCAAAACGTCAGTTTAGGGTCCAATGGGGTGGATCGGGTGCGTTCGTCGCGAAATATTCTGACCCGACTTCGTGGCACGAACTTTTGCACTAGTTTGGCCCATTTCCCATCGAGTTTCTTGAGGTAACCAAACGGTGCTGGATGTACTCAAATGGTACGAAATGCACCAAAACATCAGTTTATGGCCAAATGGGGTGGATCGGGTGCGTTCGATGCGAAAAATTCCGACGCGACTTCGTGACACAAACTTTTGCACAAGATCGGCCCGTTTTCCACCGAGTTTCGTAAGGCAACCAAACGGTCCTGAATGCACCCAAATGGTACGAAACGCATGAAAACATCAGTTTTGGGTTCAATGGGGTGGATCGGGTGCGTTGGTTGCGAAAAATTCCGCCGCGACTTCGTGGCACGAACTTTTGCACTAGTTCGTCCCATTTTCCTCCGAGTTTCCTAAGGCAACCAAATGGTTCCGAATGCACCCAAATAGTACGAAACGCACCAAAACGTCAGTTTAGGGTCCAATGGTTTGGATCGGGTGCATTAGTTGCAAAAAATTCCGACGCGACTTCGTGGCACAAACTTTTGCACTTGTTCGGCCCGTTTTGCATCGAGTTTCGTAAGGCAACCAAACGGTCCTGACTGCACCCAAATGGTATGAAACGCACCAAAACGTCAGTTTTGGGTTCAATGGGGTGGATCGGGTGCGTTGGTTGCGAAAAATTACGACGCCACTTCGTCGCACGAACTTTTGCACTTGTTCGGCCCGTTTTGCACCGAGTTTCATAAGGCAACCAAACGGTCCTGAATGCACCCAAAAGGTACGAAATGCACCAAAACTTTAATTTAGGGTCAAATGGGGTGGATCGGGTGTGTTCTTTGCGAAAAATTCGGACGCGACTTCGTGGCACGAACTTTTGCACTAGTTCGGCCCGTTTTCCACCGAGTTTCATAAGGCAACCAAATGGTCCCGAATGCACCTGAATGGTACGAAACACACCAAAACGTCAGTTTAGGGTCCAATGGGGTGGATCGGGTGCGTTCGTTGCGAAATATTCTGACCCGACTTCGTGGCACGAACTTTTGCACTAGTTTGGCCCATTTCCCATCGAGTTTCTTGAGGTAACCAAACGGTGCTGGATGTACTCAAATGGTACGAAATGCACCAAAACATCAGTTTAGGGCCAAATGGGGTGGATCGGGTGCGTTCGTTGCGAAAAATTCTGACGCGACTTCGTGACACAAACTTTTGACCAAGATCGGCCCGTTTTCCACCGAGTTTCGTAAGGCAACCAAATGGTCCTGAATGCACCCAAATGGTACGAACTTTTGCACTAGTTCAGCCCGTTTCGCACCAAGTTTCGTAAGGCAACCAAACGGTCCCGAATGCACCCAAACAGTATGAAACACACCAAAATGTCAGTTTATGGTAAATGGGGTGGATCGGGTGCGTTTGTTGCGAAAACTTTCGATGCGACTTCGTGGCTCGAACTTTTGCACTAGTTCGGCCCGAATTGCACCGAGTTTCGTAAGGCAACCAAACGGTTCCGAATGCATCCAAATGGTATGAAATGCACCAAAACACCACCCGATCCACCCCATTGGACACAAAACTTATGTTTTGGGGTCCAATGGCGTGGATCAGGTGTGTTGGTTGCGAAAAATTCCGCTGCGACTTCGGGCCACGAACTTTTGCACTAGTTCGGCCCGTTTTCCACCGAGTTTCGTAAGGCAACAAAACAGTCCTGGATGCACCCAAATGGTACGAAATGCACCAAAATGTCAGTTTAGGGCCAAATGGGGTGCATCAGGTGCGTTCGTTGCGAAAAATTCTGATGCAACTTCGTGGCACTAACTTTTACACTAGATCGGCCCGTTTTCCACCGAGTTTCGTAAGGCAACCAAACGGTCCTGAATGCACCCAATGGTACGAAATGCACAAAAACATCAGTTTCGGGTCCAATGCGGTGGATCGGGTGCGTTCATTGCGAAAAATTCCGACGCGACTTTGTGGCACAAACTTTTGCACTAGATCGGCCCGTTTTCCCTCGACTTTCCTAAGGCAACCAAATGGCCCCGAATGCACCCAAATAGTATGAAACACACTAAAACTTCAGTTTAGGGTTCAATGGGGTGGATCAGGTGCGTTTGTTGCGAAAAATTCCGATGCGACTTTGTGGCACGAACTTTTGCACTTGTTCGGCCCATTTTGCACCGAGTTTCGTAAGGCAACCAAACGGTCCCGAATGCACCCAATGGTACGAAACGCACCAAAACATCAGTTTAGTGGCCAATGGAGTGGATCGGGTACGTTCGTTACGAAAAATTCCATCGCTACTTCGTGGCACGAACTTTTGCACTAGTTCGGCCCGTTTTGCACCGAATTTCGTGAGGCCACCAAACGGTCCCAAATGCACCCAAAATAGTATGAAACGCACCAAAACAGCACCCGATCCACCCCATTGGACCCTAAACTAATGTTTTGGGTTCAATGGGGTGGATCGGGTGCGTTGATTGCGAAAAATTCCGCCGCGACTTCGTGGCACGAACTTTTGCACTAGTTCGGCCCATTTTGCACCGAGTTTCCTAAGGCAACCAAACGGTCCCGAATGCTCCCAAAAGGTATGAATTGCACCAAAACGTCAGTTTAGGGTCAAATGGAGTGGATCGGGTGCGTTCGTTGCGAAAAAATCGGACGCGACTTCGTGGCACGATCTTTTGCACTAATTCGGCCTGTTTTGTAACGAGTTTCGTAAGGCAACCAAACGGTCCCGAATGCACCCGAATGGTACCAAACACACCAATATGTCAGTTTAGGGTCCAATGGGGTGGATCGGGTGCGTTCGTTATGAAAAATTCTGACGCAACATCGTGGCACAAACTTTTGCGGTAGTTCGGCTCGTTTTCCACCGAGTTTCATAAGGCAACCAAATTGTCCTGAATGCACCCAAATAATATGAATTGCACCAAAACGTCAGTTTATTGTCCAATGGGTTGGATGGGTTGTGTTCGTTGCGAAAAATTCCGATGCGACTTTGTGGCACGAACTTTTTGCATTAGTTCAGCCCGTTTCGCACCGAGTTTCGTAAGGCAACCAAACAGTCCCGAATGCACCCAAACAGTATGAAACACACCAAAATGTCAGTTTATGGTAAATGGGGTGGATCGGGTGTGTTTGTTGCGAAAACTTTCGATGCGACTTCGTGGCTCGAACTTTTGCACTAGTTCGTCCCGAATTGCACCGAGTTTCGTAAGGCAACCAAACGGTTCCGAATGCATCCAAATGGTATGAAATACACCAAAACACCACCCGATCCACCCCATTGGACACAAAACTTATGTTTTGGGGTCCAATGGTGTGGATCAGGTGTGTTGGTTGCGAAAAATTCCGCTGCGACTTCGGGCCACGAACTTTTGCACTAGTTCGGCCCGTTTTCCACCGAGTTTCGTAAGGCAACCAAACAGTCCTGGATGCACCCAAATGGTACGAAATGCACCAAAATGTCAGTTTAGGGCCAAATGGGGTGCATCAGGTGCGTTCGTTGCGAAAAATTCTGATGCAACTTCATGGCACTAACTTTTGCACTAGATCGGCCCGTTTTCCACCGAGTTTCGTAAGGCAACCAAACGGTCCTGAATGCACCCAATGGTACGAAATGCACAAAAACATCAGTTTCGGGTCCAATGTGGTGGATTGGGTGCGTTCATTGCGAAAAATTCCGACGCGACTTTGTGGCACGAACTTTTGAACTAGATCGGCCCGTTTTCCTTCGAGTTTCCTAAGGCAACCAAATGGACCCGAATGCACCCAAATAGTATGAAACACACTAAAACTTCAGTTTAGGGTTCAGTGGGGTGGATCAGGTGCGTTTGTTGCGAAAAATTCCGACGCGACTTTGTGGCACGAACTTTTGCACTTGTTCGGCCCGTTTTGCACCGAGTTTCGTAAGGCAACCAAACGGTCCCGAATGCACCCAATGGTACGAAACGCACAAAAACATCAGTTTAGTGGCCAATGGAGTGGATCGGGTACGTTCGTTACGAAAAATTCCGTCGTGACTTCGTGGCACGAACTTTTGCACTAGTTCGGCCCGTTTTGCACCGAATTTCGTGAGGCCACCAAACGGTCCCAAACGCACCCAAAATAGTATGAAACGCACCAAAACAGCACCCGGTCCACCCCATTGGACCCTAAACTGATGTTTTGGGTTCAATGGGGTGGATCGGGTACGTTGATTGCGAAAAATTCCGCCGCGACTTCATGGCACGAACTTTTGCACTAGTTCGGCCCGTTTTGCACCGAGTTTCCAAAGGCAACCAAACGGTCCCGAATGCTCCCAAAAGGGATGAATTGCACCAAAACGTCAGTTTAGGGTCAAATGGAGTGGATCGGGTGCGTTCGTTGCGAAAAAATCGGACGCGACTTCGTGGCACGATCTTTTGCACTAGTTCGGCCTGTTTTGCAACGAGTTTCGTAAGGCAACCAAACGGTCCCGAATGCACCCGAATGGTACCAAACACACCAATATGTCAGTTTAGGGTCCAATGGGGTGGATGGGTGCGTTCGTTATGAAAAATTCTGACGCAACATCGTGGCACAAACTTTTGCAGTAGTTCGGCTCGTTTTCCACCGATTTTCATAAGGCAACCAAATTGTCCCGAATGCACCCAAATAATATGAATTGCACCAAAACGTCAGTTTATTGTCCAATGGGTTGGATGGGGTGTGTTCGTAGCGAAAAATTCTGATGCGACTTTGCGTCACGAACTTTTGCTCTAGTTCAGCCCGTTTCGCACCGAGTTTCGTAAGGCAACCAAACGGTCCCGAATGCACCCAAACAGTATGAAACTCACCAAAATATCAGTTTATGGTAAATGGGGTGGATCGGGTGCGTTTGTTGCGAAAACTTTCGATGCGACTTCGTGGCTCGAACTTTTGCACTAGTTCAGCCCGAATTGCACCGAGTTTCGTAAGGCAACCAAACGGTTCCGAATGCATCCAAATGGTATGAAATGCAAAAAAACACCACCCGATCCACCCCATTGGACACAAAACTTATGTTTTGGGGTCCAATGGCGTGGATCAGGTGTGTTGGTTGCGAAAAATTACGCTGCGACTTCGGGCCACGAACTTTTGCACTAGTTCGGCCCGTTTTCCACCGAGTTTCGTAAGGCAACCAAACAGTCCTGGATGCACCCAAATGGTACGAAATGCACCAAAATGTCAGTTTAGGGCCAAATGGGGTGCATCAGGTGCGTTCGTTGCGAAAAATTCTGATGTAACTTCGTGGCACTAACTTTTGCACTAGATCGGCCCATTTTCCACCGAGTTTCGTAAGGCAACCAAACGGTCCTGAATGCACCCAATGGTGCGAAATGCACAAAAACATCAGTTTCAGGTCCAATGCGGTGGATCGGGTGCGCTCATTGCGAAAAATTCCGACGCGACTTTGTGGCACGAACTTTTGCACTAGTTCGGCCCGTTTTCCTTCGACTTTCCAAAGGCAACCAAATGGACCCGAATGCACCCAAATAGTATGAAACACACTAAAACTTCAGTTTAGGGTTCAATGGGGTGGATCAGGTGCGTTTGTTGCGAAAAATTACGACGCGACTTTGTGGCACGAACTTTTGCACTTGTTCGGCCCATTTTGCACCGAGTTTCGTAAGGCAACCAAACGGTCCCGAATGCTCCCAATGGTACGAAACGCACCAAAACATCAGTTTAGTGGCCAATGGAGTGGATCGGGTACGTTCGTTACGAAAAATTCCGTCGCGACTTCGTGGCACGAACTTTTGCACTAGTTCGGCCCGTTTTGCACCGAATTTCGTGAGGCCACCAAACGGTCCCAAATGCACCCAAAATAGTATGAAACGCACCAAAACAGCACCCGATCCACCCCATTGGACCCTAAACTGATGTTTTGGGTTCAATGGGGTGGATCGGGTGCGTTGATTCCGAAAAATTCCGCCGCCACTTCGTGGCACGAACTTTTGCACTAGTTCGGCCCATTTTGCACCGAGTTTCCTAAGGCAACCAAACGGTCCCGAATGCTCCCAAAAGGTATGAATTGCACCAAAACGTCAGTTTAGGGTCAAATGGAGTGGATCGGGTGCGTTCATTGCGAAAAAATCGGACGCGACTTCGTGGCACGATCTTTTGCACTAATTCGGCCTGTTTTGTAAAGAGTTTCGTAAGGCAACCAAACGGTCCCGAATGCACCCGAATGGTACGAAACACACCAATATGTCAATTTAGGGTCCAATGGGGTGGATCGGGTGCGTTCGTTATGAAAAATTCTGACGCAACATCGTGGCACAAACTTTTGCGGTAGTTCGGCTCGTTTTCCACCGAGTTTCTTAAGGCAACCAAATTGTCCCGAATGCACCCAAATAATATGAATTGCACCAAAAAGTCAGTTTATTGTCCAATGGGTTGGATGGGGTGTGTTCGTTGCGAAAAATTCCGATGCGACTTTGTGGCACGAACTTTTTGCACTAGTTCAGTCCGTTTCGCACCGAGTTTCGTAAGGCAACCAAACAGTCACGAATGCACCCAAACAGTATGAAACACACCAAAATGTCAGTTTATGGTAAATGGGGTGGATCGGGTGCGTTTGTTGCGAAAAGTTTCGATGCGACTTTGTGGCTCGAACTTTTGCACTAGTTCGGCCCGAATTGCACCGAGTTTCGTAAGGCAACCAAACGGTTCCGAATGCATCCAAATGGTATGAAATGCACCAAAACACCACCCGATCCACCCCATTGGACACAAAACTTATGTTTTGGGGTCCAATGGTGTGGATCAGGTGTGTTGGTTGCGAAAAATTCTGCTGCGACTTCGGGCCACGAACTTTTGCACTAGTTCGGCCCGTTTTCCACCGAGTTTCGTAAGGCAACCAAACAGTCCTGGATGCACCCAAATGGTACGAAATGCACCAAAATGTCAGTTTAGGGCCAAATGGGGTGCATCAGGTGCGTTCGTTGCGAAAAATTCTGATGCAACTTCATGGCACTAACTTTTGCACTAGATCGGCCCGTTTTCCACCGAGTTTCGTAAGGCAACCAAACGGTCCTGAATGCACCCAATGGTACGAAATGCACAAAAACATCAGTTTCGGGTCCAATGTGGTGGATCGGGTGCGTTCATTGCGAAAAATTCCAACGCGACTTTGTGGCACGAACTTTTGCACTAGATCGGCCCGTTTTCCTTCGAGTTTCCTAAGGCAACCAAATGGACCCCGAATGCACCCAAATAGTATGAAACACACTAAAACTTCAGTTTAGGGTTCAGTGGGGTGGATCAGGTGCGTTTGTTGCGAAAAATTCCGACGCGACTTTGTGGCACGAACTTTTGCACTTGTTCGGCCCGTTTTGCACCGAGTTTCGTAAGGCAACCAAACGGTCCCGAATGCACCCAATGGTACGAAACGCACCAAAACATCAGTTTAGTGGCCAATGGAGTGGATCGGGTACGTTCGTTACGAAAAATTCCGTCGTGACTTCGTGGCACGAACTTTTGCACTAGTTCGGCCCGTTTTGCACCGAATTTCGTGAGGCCACCAAACGGTCCCAAATGCACCCAAAATAGTATGAAACGCACCAAAACAGCACCCGATCCACCCCATTGGATCCTAAACTGATGTTTTGGGTTCAATGGGGTGGATCGGGTGCGTTGATTGCGAAAAATTCCGCCGCCACTTCGTGGCACGAACTTTTGCACTAGTTCGGCCCATTTTGCACCGAGTTTCCTAAGGCAACCAAACGGTCCCGAATGCTCCCAAAAGGTATGAATTGCACCAAAACGTCAGTTTAGGGTCAAATGGAGTGGATCGGGTGCGTTCGTTCCGAAAAAATCGGACGCGACTTCGTGGCACGATCTTTTGCATTAATTCGGCCTGTTTTGTAACGAGTTTCGTAAGGCAACCAAACGGTCCCGAATGCACCCGAATGGTACGAAACACACCAATATGTCAGTTTAGGGTCCAATGGGGTGGATCGGGTGCGTTCGTTATGAAAAATTCTGACGCAACATCGTGGCACAAACTTTTGCGGTAGTTCGGCTCGTTTTCCACCGAGTTTCATAAGGCAACCAAATTGTCCCGAATGCACCCAAATAATATGAATTGCACCAAAAAGTCAGTTTATTGTCCAATGGGTTGGATGGGGTGTGTTCGTTGCGAAAAATTCCGATGCGACCTTGTGGCACGAACTTTTTGCACTAGTTCAGTCCGTTTCGCACCGAGTTTCGTAAGGCAACCAAACGGTCCCGAATGCACCCAAACAGTATGAAACACACCAAAATGTCAGTTTATGGTAAATGGGGTGGATCGGGTGCGTTTGTTGCGAAAACTTTCGATGCGACTTCGTGGCTCGAACTTTTGCACTAGTTCGGCCCGAATTGCACCGAGTTTCGTAAGGCAACCAAACGGTTCCGAATGCATCCAAATGGTATGAAATGCACCAAAACACCACCCGATCCACCCCATTGGACACAAAACTTATGTTTTGGGGTCCAATGGCGTGGATCAGGTGTGTTGGTTGCGAAAAATTCAGCTGCGACTTCGGGCCACGAACTTTTGCACTAGTTCGGCCCGTTTTCCACCGAGTTTCGTAAGGCAACCAAACAGTCCTGGATGCACCCAAATGGTACGAAATGCACCAAAATGTCAGTTTAGGGCCAAATGGGGTGCATCAGGTGCGTTCGTTGCGAAAAATTCTGATGCAACTTCGTGGCACTAACTTTTCCACTAGATCGGCCCATTTTCCACCGAGTTTCGTAAGGCAACCAAACGGTCCTGAATGCACCCAATGGTACGAAATGCACAAAAACATCAGTTTCAGGTCCAATGCGGTGGATCGGGTGCGTTCATTGCGAAAAATTCCGACGCGACTTTGTGGCACGAACTTTTGCACTAGTTCGGCCCATTTTCCTTCGAGTTTCCTAAGGCAACCAAATGGACCCGAATGCACCCAAATAGTATGAAACACACTAAAACTTCAGTTTAGGGTTCAATGGGGTGGATCAGGTGCGTTTGTTGCGAAAAATTCCGACGCGACTTTGTGGCACGAACTTTTGCACTTGTTCGGCCCGTTTTGCACCGAGTTTCGTAAGGCAACCAAACGGTCCCGAATGCACCCAATGGTACGAAATGCACCAAAACATCAGTTTAGGGCCAAATGGGTTGGATAGGGTACGTTCGTTGCGAAAAATTCCAACGCAACTACATGACACAAACTTTTGCACTAGATCGGCCTGTTTTCCACCGAGTTTCGTAAGGCAACCAAACGGTCCTGAATGCACCCAAATGGTATGAAACGCACCAGAACGTCAGTTTAGGGTTCAATGGGGTGGATCGGGTGCGTTTGTTGCGAAAAATTCCGACAAGACTTCGTGGCACGAACTTTTGCACTGGATCGGCCCGTTTTCCACCGAGTTTTGTAAGGCAACCAAACAGTCCCGAATGCACCCAAATGGTACGAAATGCACCAAAAAGTCAGCTAATGGTCAAATGGGGTGGATTGGGTGCGTTTGTTGCGAAAAATTTGGACGCGACTTCGTGGCACGAACTTTTGCACTAGTTCGACCCGTTTTGCACCGAGTTTCGTAAGGCAACCAAACGGTCCCGAATGCACCCAAATGGTATGAAATACACCAAAACGTAAGTTTTGGGTCAAATGGGGTGGATCGGGTGCGTTCGTTACGAAAAATTCTGACGCAACATCGTGGCACAAACTTATGCACTAGTTCGGCTCGTTTTCCACCGAGTTTCATAAGGCAACCAAATTGTCCCGAATTCTCCCAAATAATATGAATTGCACCAAAACGTCAGTTTATTGTCCAATGGGTTGGATGTGGTGCGTTCATTGCGAAAAATTCCAATGCGAATTTGTGGCACGAACTTTTGCACTAGTTCAGCCCGTTTCGCATCGAGTTTCGTAAGGCAACCAAACGGTCCCGAATGCACCCAAACAGTATGAAACACACCAAAATGTCAGTTTATGGTAAATGGGGTGGATCGGGTGCGTTTGTTGCGAAAACTTTCGATGCGACTTCGTGGCTCGAACTTTTGCACTAGTTCGGCCCGAATTGCACCGAGTTTCGTAAGGCAACCAAACGGTTCCAAATGCATCATAATGGTATGAAACGCACCAAAACACCACCCGATCCACCCCATTGGACCCAAAACTTATGTTTTGGGGTCCAATGGCGTGGATCGGGTGTGTTGGTTGCGAAAAATTCAGCTGCGACTTCGGGGCACGAACTTTTGCACTAGTTCGGCCCGTTTTCCACCGAATTTCGTAAGGCAACCAAACAGTCCTGGATGCACCCAAATGGTACGAAATGCACCAAAATGTCAGTTTAGGGCCAAATGGGTTGGATGTGGTGCGTTCATTGCGAAAAATTCCGATGCGAATTTGTGGCACGAACTTTTGCACTAGTTCAGCCCGTTTCGCATCGAGTTTCGTAAGGCAACCAAACGGTCCTCAATGCACCCAATGGTACGAAATGCACAAAAACATCAGTTTCAGGTCCAATGCGGTGGATCGGGTGCGTTCATTGAGAAAAATTCCGACGCGACTTTGTGGCACGAACTTTTGCACTAGTTCGGCCCATTTTCCTTCGAGTTTCCTAAGGCAACCAAATGGACCCGAATGCACCCAAATAGTATGAAACACACTAAAACTTCAGTTTAGGGTTCAATGGGGTGGATCAGGTGCGTTTGTTGCGAAAAATTCCGACGCGACTTTGTGGCACGAACTTTTGCACTTGTTCGGCCCGTTTTGCACCGAGTTTCGTAAGGCAACCAAACGGTCCCGAATGCACCCAATGGTACGAAATGCACCAAAACATCAGTTTAGGGCCAAATGGGTTGGATAGGGTACGTTCGTTGCGAAAAATTCCAACGCAACTACATGACACGAACTTTTGCACTAGATCGGCCTGTTTTCCACCGAGTTTCGTAAGGCAACCAAACGGTCCTGAATGCACCCAAATGGTATGAAACGCACCAGAACGTCAGTTTAGGGTTCAATGGGGTGGATCGGGTGCGTTTGTTGCGAAAAATTCCGACAAGACTTCGTGGCACGAACTTTTGCACTGGATCGGCCCGTTTTCCACCGAGTTTTGTAAGGCAACCAAACAGTCCCGAATGCACCCAAATGGTACGAAATGCACCAAAAAGTCAGCTAATGGTCAAATGGGGTGGATTGGGTGCGTTTGTTGCGAAAAATTTTGACGCGACTTCGTGGCACGAACTTTTGCACTAGTTCGACCCGTTTTGCACCGAGTTTCGTAAGGCAACCAAACGGTCCCGAATGCACCCAAATGGTATGAAATACACCAAAACGTAAGTTTTGGGTCAAGTGGGGTGGATCGGGTGCGTTCGTTATGAAAAATTCTGACGCAACATCGTGGCACAAACTTATGCACTAGTTCGGCTCGTTTTCCACCGAGTTTCATAAGGCAACCAAATTGTCCCGAATTCTCCCAAATAATATGAATTGCACCAAAACGTCAGTTTATTGTCCAATGGGTTGGATGTGGTGCGTTCGTTGCGAAAAATTCCGATGCGAATTTGTGGCACGAACTTTTGCACTAGTTCAGCCCGTTTCGCATCGAGTTTCGTAAGGCAATCAAACGGTCCCGAATGCACCCAAACAGTATGAAACACACCAAAATGTCAGTTTATGGTAAATGGGGTGGATCGGGTGCGTTTGTTGCGAAAACTTTCGATGCGACTTAGTGGCTCGAACTTTTGCACTAGTTCGGCCCGAATTGCACCGAGTTTCGTAAGGCAACCAAACGGTTCCGAATGCATCCAAATGGTATGAAATGCACCAAAACACCACCCGATCCACCCCATTGGACACAAAACTTATGTTTTGGGGTCCAATGGCGTGGATCAGGTGTGTTGGTTGCGAAAAATTACGCTGCGACTTCGGGGCACGAACTTTTGCACTAGTTCGGCCCGTTTTCCACCGAATTTCGTAAGGCAACCAAACAGTCCTGGATGCACCCAAATGGTACGAAATGCACCAAAATGTCAGTTTAGGGCCAAATGGGGTGCATCAGGTGCGTTCGTTGCGAAAAATTCCGATGCGAATTTGTGGCACGAACTTTTGCACTAGATCGGCCCATTTTCTACCGAGTTTCGTAAGGCAACCAAACGGTCCTGAATGCACCCAATGGTACGAAATGCACAAAAACATCAGTTTCAGGTCCAATGCGGTGGATCGGGTGCGTTCATTGCGAAAATTTCCGACGCGACTTTGTGGCACGAAGTTTTGCACTAGTTCGGCCCATTTTCCTTCGAGTTTCCTAAGGCAACCAAATGGACCCGAATGCACCCAAATAGTATGAAACACACTAAAACTTCAGTTTAGGGTTCAATGGGGTGGATCAGGTGCGTTTGTTGCGAAAAATTCCGACGCGACTTTGTGGCACGAACTTTTGCACTTGTTCGGCCCGTTTTGCACCGAGTTTCGTAAGGCAACCAAACGGTCCCGAATGCACCCAATTGTACGAAATGCACCAAAACATCAGTTTAGGGCCAAATGGGTTGGATAGGGTACGTTCGTTGCGAAAAATTCCAACGCAACTACAGGACACGAACTTTTGCCCTAGATCGGCCTGTTTTCCACCGAGTTTCGTAAGGCAACCAAACGGTCCTGAATGCACCCAAATGGTATGAAACACACCAGAACGTCAGTTTAGGGTTCAATGGGGTGGATCGGGTGCGTTTGTTGCGAAAAATTCCGATAAGACTTCGTGGCACGAACTTTTGCACTGGATCGGCCCGTTTTCCACCGAGTTTTGTAAGGCAACCAAACAGTCCCGAATGCACCCAAATGGTACGAAATGCACCAAAAAGTCAGCTAATGGTCAAATGGGGTGGATTGGGTGCGTTTGTTGCGAAAAATTTGGACGCGACTTCGTGGCACGAACTTTTGCACTAGTTCGACCCGTTTTGCACCGAGTTTCGTAAGGCAACCAAACAGTCCCGAATGCACCCAAATGGTATGAAATACACCAAAACGTAAGTTTTGGGTCAAATGGGGTGGATCAGGTGCGTTCGTTATGAAAAATTCTGACGCAACATCGTGGCACAAACTTATGCACTAGTTCGGCTCGTTTTCCACCGAGTTTCATAAGGCAACCAAATTGTCCCGAATTCTCCCAAATAATATGAATTGCACCAAAACGTCAGTTTATTGTCCAATGGGTTGGATGTGGTGCGTTCGTTGCGAAAAATTCCGATGCGAATTTGTGGCACGAACTTTTGCACTAGTTCAGCCCGTTTCGCATCGAGTTTCGTAAGGCAACCAAACGGTCCCGAATGCACCCAAATAGTATGAAACACACCAAAATGTCAGTTTATGGTAAATGGGGTGGATCGGGTGCGTTTGTTGCGAAAACTTTCGATGCGACTTCGTGGCTCGAACTTTTGCACTAGTTCGGCCCGAATTGCACCGAGTTTCGTAAGGCAACCAAACGGTTCCAAATGCATCATAATGGTATGAAACGCACCAAAACACCACCCGATCCACCCCATTGGACCCAAAACTTATGTTTTGGGGTCCAATGGCGTGGATCGGGTGTGTTGGTTGCGAAAAATTCAGCTGCGACTTCGGGGCACGAACTTTTGCACTAGTTCGGCCCGTTTTCCACCGAATTTCGTAAGGCAACCAAACAGTCCTGGATGCACCCAAATGGTACGAAATGCACCAAAATGTCAGTTTAGGGCCAAATGGGTTGGATGTGGTGCGTTCGTTGCGAAAAATTCCGATGCGAATTTGTGGCACGAACTTTTGCACTAGTTCAGCCCGTTTCGCATCGAGTTTCGTAAGTAAACCAAACGGTCCTCAATGCACCCAATGGTACGAAATGCACAAAAACATCAGTTTCAGGTCCAATGCGGTGGATCGGGTGCGTTCATTGCAAAAAATTCCGACGCGACTTTGTGGCACGAACTTTTGCACTAGTTCGCCCCATTTTCCTTCGAGTTTCCTAAGGCAACCAAATGGACCCGAATGCACCCAAATAGTATGAAACACACTAAAACTTCAGTTTAGGGTTCAATTGGGTGGATCAGGTGCGTTTGTTGCGAAAAATTCCGACGCGACTTTGTGGCACGAACTTTTGCACTTGTTCGGCCCATTTTGCACCGAGTTTCGTAAGGCAACCAAACGGTCCCGAATGCACCCAATGGTACGAAATGCACCAAAACATCAGTTTAGGGCCAAATGGGTTGGATAGGGTACGTTCGTTGCGAAAAATTCCAACGCAACTACATGACACGAACTTTTGCAATAGATCGGCCTGTTTTCCACCGAGTTTCGTAAGGCAACCAAACGGTCCTGAATGCACCCAAATGGTATGAAACGCACCAGAACGTCAGTTTAGGGTTCAATGGGGTGGATCGGGTGCGTTTGTTGCGAAAAATTCCGACAAGACTTCGTGGCACGAACTTTTGCACTGGATCGGCCCGTTTTCCACCGAGTTTTGTAAGGCAACCAAACAGTCTCGAATGCACCCAAATGGTACGAAATGCACCAAAAAGTCAGCTAATGTTCAAATGGGGTGGATTGGGTGCGTTTGTTGCGAAAAATTTGGACGCGACTTCGTGGCACGAACTTTTGCACTAGTTCGACCCGTTTTGCACCGAGTTTCGTAAGGCAACCAAACGGTCCCGAATGCACCCAAATGGTATGAAATACACCAAAACGTAAGTTTTGGGTCAAATGGGGTGGATCGGGTGCATTCGTTATGAAAAATTCTGACGCAACATCGTGGCACAAACTTATGCACTAGTTCGGCTCGTTTTCCACCGAGTTTCATAAGGCAACCAAATTGTCCCGAATTCTCCCAAATAATATGAATTGCACCAAAACGTCAGTTTATTGTCCAATGTGTTGGATGTGGTGCGTTCATTGCAAAAAATTCCGATGCGAATTTGTGGCACGAACTTTTGCACTAGTTCAGCCCGTTTCGCATCGAGTTTCGTAAGGCAACCAAACGGTCCCGAATGCACCCAAACAGTATGAAACACACCAAAATGTCAGTTTATGGTAAATGGGGTGGATCGGGTGCGTTTGTTGCGAAAACTTTCGATGCGACTTCGTGGCTCGAACTTTTGCACTAGTTCGGCCCGAATTGCACCGAGTTTCGTAAGGCAACCAAACGGTTCCAAATGCATCATAATGGTATGAAACGCACCAAAACACCACCCGATCCACCCCATTGGACCCAAAACTTATGTTTTGGGGTCCAATGGCGTGGATCGGGTGTGTTGGTTGCGAAAAATTCAGCTGCGACTTCGGGGCACGAACTTTTGCACTAGTTCGGCCCGTTTTCCACCGAATGTCGTAAGGCAACCAAATAGTCCTGGATGCACCCAAATGGTACGAAATGCACCAAAATGTCAGTTTAGGGCCAAATGGGTTGGATGTGGTGCGTTCGTTGCGAAAAATTCCGATGCGAATTTGTGGCACGAACTTTTGCACTAGTTCAGCCCGTTTCGCATCGAGTTTCGTAAGGCAACCAAACGGTCCTCAATGCACCCAATGGTACGAAATGCACAAAAACATCAGTTTCAGGTCCAATGCGGTGGATCGGGTGCGTTCATTGCGAAAAATTCCGACGCGACTTTGTGGCATGAACTTTTGCACTAGTTCGGCCCATTTTCCTTCGAGTTTCCTAAGGTAACCAAATGGACCCGAATGCACCCAAATAGTATGAAACACACTAAAACTTCAGTTTAGGGTTCAATGGGGTGGATCAGGTGCGTTTGTTGCGAAAAATTCCGACGCGACATTGTGGCACGAACTTTTGCACTTGTTCGGCCCGTTTTGCACCGAGTTTCGTAAGGCAACCAAACGGTCCCGAATGCACCCAATGGTACGAAATGCACCAAAACATCAGTTTAGGGCCAAATGGGTTGGATAGGGTACGTTCGTTGCGAAAAATTCCAACGCAACTACATGACACGAACTTTTGCACTAGATCGGCCTGTTTTCCACCGAGTTTCGTAAGGCAACCAAACGGTCCTGAATGCACCCAAATGGTATGAAACGCACTAGAACGTCAGTTTAGGGTCCAATGGGGTGGATCGGGTGCGTTTGTTGCGAAAAATTCCGACAAGACTTCGTGGCACGAACTTTTGCACTGGATCGGCCCGTTTTCCACCGAGTTTTGTAAGGCAACCAAACAGTCCCGAATGCACCCAAATGGTACGAAATGCATCAAAAAGTCAGCTAATGGTCAAATGGGGTGGATTGGGTGCGTTTGTTGCGAAAAATTTGGAAGCGACTTCGTGGCACAAACTTTTGCACTAGTTCGACCCGTTTTGCACCGAGTTTCGTAAGGCAACCAAACGGTCCCGAATGCACCCAAATGGTATGAAATACACCAAAACGTAAGTTTTGGGTCAAATGGGGTGGATCGGGTGCATTCGTTATGAAAAATTCTGACGCAACATCGTGGCACAAACTTATGCACTAGTTCGGCTCGTTTTCCACCGAGTTTCATAAGGCAACCAAATTGTCCCGAATTCTCCCAAATAATATGAATTGCACCAAAACGTCAGTTTATTGTCCAATGGGTTGGATGTGGTGCGTTCGTTGCGAAAAATTCCGATGCGAATTTGTGGCACGAACTTTTGCACTAGTTCAGCCCGTTTCGCATCGAGTTTCGTAAGGCAACCAAACGGTCCCGAATGCACCCAAACAGTATGAAACACACCAAAATGTCAGTTTATGATAAATGGGGTGGATCGGGTGCGTTTGTTGCGAAAACTTTCGATGCGACTTCGTGGCTCGAACTTTTGCACTAGTTCGGCCCGAATTGCACCGAGTTTCGTAAGGCAACCAAACGGTTCCAAATGCATCATAATGGTATGAAACGCACCAAAACACCACCCGATCCACCCCATTGGACCCAAAACTTATGTTTTGGGGTCCAATGGCGTGGATCGGGTGTGTTGGTTGCGAAAAATTCAGCTGCGACTTCGGGGCACGAACTTTTGCACTAGTTCGGCCCGTTTTCCACCGAATTTCGTAAGGCAACCAAATAGTCCTGGATGCACCCAAATGGTACGAAATGCACCAAAATGTCAGTTTAGGGCCAAATGGGTTGGATGTGGTGCGTTCGTTGCGAAAAATTCCGATGCGAATTTGTGGCACGAACTTTTGCACTAGTTCAGCCCGTTTCGCATCGAGTTTCGTAAGGCAACCAAACGGTCCTCAATGCACCCAATGGTACGAAATGCACAAAAACATCAGTTTCAGGTCCAATGCGGTGGATCGGGTGCGTTCATTGCGAAAAATTCCGACGCGACTTTGTGGCATGAACTTTTGCACTAGTTCGGCCCATTTTCCTTCGAGTTTCCTAAGGCAACCAAATGGACCCGAATGCACCCAAATAGTATGAAACACACTAAAACTTTAGTTTAGGGTTCAATGGGGTGGATCAGGTGCGTTTGTTGCGAAAAATTCCGACGCGACATTGTGGCACGAACTTTTGCACTTGTTCGGCCCGTTTTGCACCGAGTTTCGTAAGGCAACCAAACGGTCCCGAATGCACCCAATGGTACGAAATGCACCAAAACATCAGTTTAGGGCCAAATGGGTTGGATAGGGTACGTTCGTTGCGAAAAATTCCAACGCAACTACATGACACGAACTTTTGCACTAGATCGGCCTGTTTTCCACCGAGTTTCGTAAGGCAACCAAACGGTCCTGAATGCACCCAAATGGTATGAAACGCACCAGAACGTCAGTTTAGGGTCCAATGGGGTGGATCGGGTGCGTTTGTTGCGAAAAATTCCGACAAGACTTCGTGGCACGAACTTTTGCACTGGATCGGCCCGTTTTCCACCGAGTTTTGTAAGGCAACCAAACAGTCCCGAATGCACCCAAATGGTACGAAATGCATCAAAAAGTCAGCTAATGGTCAAATGGGGTGGATTGGGTGCGTTTGTTGCGAAAAATTTGGAAGCGACTTCGTGGCACGAACTTTTGCACTAGTTCGACCCGTTTTGCACCGAGTTTCGTAAGGCAACCAAACGGTCCCGAATGCACCCAAATGGTATGAAATACACCAAAACGTAAGTTTTGGGTCAAATGGGGTGGATCGGGTGCATTCGTTATGAAAAATTCTGACGCAACATCGTGGCACAAACTTATGCACTAGTTCGGCTCGTTTTCCACCGAGTTTCATAAGGCAACCAAATTGTCCCGAATTCTCCCAAATAATATGAATTGCACCAAAACGTCAGTTTATTGTCCAATGGGTTGGATGTGGTGCGTTCGTTGCGAAAAATTCCGATGCGAATTTGTGGCACGAACTTTTGCACTAGTTCAGCCCGTTTCGCATCGAGTTTCGTAAGGCAACCAAACGGTCCCGAATGCACCCAAACAGTATGAAACACACCAAAATGTCAGTTTATGGTAAATGGGGTGGATCGGGTGCGTTTGTTGCGAAAACTTTCGATGCGACTTCGTGGCTCGAACTTTTGCACTAGTTCGGCCCGAATTGCACCGAGTTTCGTAAGGCAACCAAACGGTTCCAAATGCATCATAATGGTATGAAACGCACCAAAACACCACCCGATCCACCCCATTGGACCCAAAACTTATGTTTTGGGGTCCAATGGCGTGGATCGGGTGTGTTGGTTGCGAAAAATTCAGCTGCGACTTCGGGGCACGAACTTTTGCACTAGTTCGGCCCGTTTTCCACCGAATTTCATAAGGCAACCAAACAATCCTGGATGCACCCAAATGGTATGAAATGCACCAAAATGTCAGTTTAGGGCCAAATGGGGTGGATCAAGTGCGTTCGTTGCGAAAAATTCTGATGCAACTTCGTGGCACTAACTTTTGCACTAGATCGACCCGTTTTCCACCGAGTTTCGTAAGGCAACCAAACGGTCCTCAATGCACCCAATGGTACGAAATGCACCAAAACATCAGTTTAGGGCCAAATGGGTTGGATAGGGTACGTTCGTTGCGAAAAATTCCAACGCAACTACATGACACGAACTTTTGCACTAGATCGGCCTGTTTTCCACCGAGTTTCGTAAGGCAACCAAACAGTCCTGAATGCACCCAAATGGTATGAAACGCACCAGAACGTCAGTTTAGGGTCCAATGGGGTGGATCGGGTGCGTTTGTTGCAAAAAATTCCGACAAGACTTCGTGGCACGAACTTTTGCACTAGATCGGCCCGTTTTCCACCGAGTTTTGTAAGGCAACCAAACAGTCCCGAATGCACCCAAATGGTACGAAATGCATCAAAAGTCAGCTAATGGTCAAATGGGGTGGATTGGGTGCGTTTGTTGCGAAAAATTTGGAAGCGACTTCGTGGCACGAACTTTTGCACTAGTTCGACCCGTTTTGCACCGAGTTTCGTAAGGCAACCAAACGGTCCCGAATGCACCCAAATGGTATGAAATACACCAAAACGTAAGTTTTGGGTCAAATGGGGTGGATCGGGTGCATTCTTTATGAAAAATTCTGACGCAACATCGTGGCACAAACTTATGCACTAGTTCGGCTCGTTTTCCACCGAGTTTCATAAGGCAACCAGATTGTCCCGAATTCTCCCAAATAATATGAATTGCACCAAAACGTCAGTTTATTGTCCAATGGGTTGGATGTGGTGCGTTCGTTGCGAAAAATTCCGATGCGAATTTGTGGCACGAACTTTTGCACTAGTTCAGCCCGTTTCGCATCGAGTTTCGTAAGGCAACCAAACGGTCCCGAATGCACCCAAACAGTATGAAACACACCAAAATGTCAGTTTATGGTAAATGGGGTGGATCAGGTGCGTTTGTTGCGAAAACTTTCGATGCGACTTCGTGGCTCGAACTTTTGCACTAGTTCGGCCCGAATTGCACCGAGTTTCGTAAGGCAACCAAACGGTTCCAAATGCATCATAATGGTATGAAACGCACCAAAACACCACCCGATCCACCCCATTGGACCCAAAACTTATGTTTTGGGGTCCAATGGCGTGGATCGGGTGTGTTGGTTGCGAAAAATTCAGCTGCGACTTCGGGGCACGAACTTTTGCACTAGTTCGGCCCGTTTTCCACCGAATTTCATAAGGCAACCAAACAGTCCTGGATGCACCCAAATGGTATGAAATGCACCAAAATGTCAGTTTAGGGCCAAATGGGGTGGATCAAGTGCGTTCGTTGCGAAAAATTCTGATGCAACTTCGTGGCACTAACTTTTGCACTAGATCGACCCGTTTTCCACCGAGTTTCGTAAGGCAACCAAACGGTCCTCAATGCACCCAATGGTACGAAATGCACAAAAACATCAGTTTCGGGTCCAATGCGGTGGATCGGGTGCGTTCATTGCGAAAAATTCCGACGCGACTTTGTGGCACGAACTTTTGCACTAGTTCGGCCCGTTTTCCTTCGAGTTTCCTAAGGCAACCAAAAGGACCCGAATGCACCCAAATAGTATGAAACACACCAAAACTTCAGTTTAGGGTCCAATGGAGTGGATCAGGTGCGTTTGTTGCGAAAAATTCCGACGCGACTTTGTGGCACGAACTTTTGCACTTGTTCGGCCCGTTTTGCACCGAGTTTCGTAAGGCAACCAAACGGTCCCGAATGCACCCAATGGTACGAAACGCACCAAAACACCAGTTTAGGGGCCAATGGAGTGGATCGGGTACGTTCGTTACGAAAAATTCCGACGCGACTTCGTGGCACGAACTTTTGCACTAGTTCGGCCCGTTTTGCACCGAATTTTGTGAGGCCACCAAATGGTCTCAAACGCACCCAAATAGTATGAAACGCACCAAAACAGCACCCGATCCACTCCATTGGACCCTAAAATGATGTTTTGGGTTCAATAGGGTGGATCGGGTGCGTTGATTGCGAAAAATTCCGCCGCGACTTCGTGGCACGAACTTTTGCACTAGTTCGGCCCGTTTTGTACCGAGTTTCCTAAGGCAACCAAATGGTCCCAAATGCACCCAAATGGTACGAAATACACCAAAACGTCAGTTTAGGGTCAAATGGGGTTGATCGGGTGCGTTAGTTGCGAAAAATTCCGACGCGACTTCGTGGCACGAACTTTTGCACTAGATCGGCCCGTTTTCCACCGAGTTTCGTAAGGCAACCAACAAGTTCCGAATGCACCCAAATTGTATGAAATGCTCCAAAACATCAGTTTAGGGTCAAATGGGGTGGATCGGGTGCGTTTGTTGTGAAAAATTTGGACGCGACTTCGTGGCACGAACTTTTGCACTAGTTTGGCCCGTTTTGCATCGAGTTTCGTAAGGCAACCAAACGGTCCCGAATGCACCCAAATGGTACAAAATACACCAAAACGTCAGTTTAGGGTCAAATGGGTTGGATCGGTTGCATTCGTTGCGAAAAATTCCGACACGACTTCGTGGCACAAACTTTTGCACTAGTTCGGCCCGTTTTGCACCGAGTTTCGTGAGGCAACCAAACGGTCCCAAATGCACCCAAATAGTATGAAACCCACCAAAACAGCACCCTATCCACCCCATTGGACCCTATGTTTAGGGTCCAATGGGGTGGATCGGGTGCGTTGGTTGCAAAAAATTCCACCGCGACTTCATGGAACAAACTTTTGCACAAGTTCGTCCTGTTTTCCACCGAGTTTCGTAATTCAATCAAACAGTCCTAGATGCAACCAAATGGTACCACTACAAGAAATTTGGTGATCTATGACGAAAGTTTTATGACATTTTTAAACAGCGTCACAATTGCACACAATCCATGACAATTTTCAGATTTTCATCATGAATTTGAAGGTATGGGCCCTAGGCCCAAAACTTAGTGATGTTTTATTGAATTCGTCATAATTGAGCCCACAAAATATGACATTTTAATATTAATGTCATAGAAATCGTCATAGTTATTTTGACTATATATTTTGACATTCATCATTTTTTTTCAAGTTTTTGCTTCTCTTATTTGATGCTTATTCAAGCTATGCGTTATTTTATGAATCATGTTCATATGTCATCATATTCATATGGCATCATTTCTCAATAAAGGTTAGAGAGGAGTCAGCCTATCAATTAGACGCTGAAATGTTGAAGGCAAAAATATGTGGACACAGGAGTGTTGAAGACAAGAAAGACCAAAATAAAATTTGGACGCATAAATATTCAAGTAAAAAAACTGCATGCCCAAGGATTCGATCTTTAGACCACCATGCTCATTTTCTAGACGCACTACCATCACACCAAGTGTTTACATGTGCTAATCAGGGGTAACCAATTTTATTTATATGTTTCATCTCGCCCACAAAACCATCAAAAAAATTGAGGCAGAGGAGGGTTCGAACCATGCACACGAGACTTTGAGTGAAGCGCATCATCCATTGGGCTGGCAGTCCACTTGTGTTAGGCCAGCGCATTAGAAGATTTAGTACAAATGGTTGTTGTTTTTCTGGAAAATAAAAACAAAACTTGCCATCCCGAGGAATCGAACCTATGACCTGGCTATGGTAAAGATAGAGCACCACCACCGTGCTACACGCTTTGTTTGTGATTGTTGGGCATTACAAATATTTTAGTCTAGTGCCACGTGGGCGATGCGAAGAACACAACTATGATTGATATTTTTCTTTTTAGTTCAGGATTAAAATTCGTAACTGGTATTTCTCCCTCGTATGAATTCCAAATTTGATGGTTCTTTTTCCTAAATTTTTCTAAAATTATGTTCTTTCGTGTAATTGTATTTTTTTGTAAGTCAATTATGATTTCTTTAATCTTCTTCATATAGCTTGTTTTCTTTCATTTAAGCATAGAATAGCAAAACATATTTTTACATAACAATAACTAATTTAACTTCATAATTTCTATTATTATGGTAAACATAAGCTTCAGTCCAAATTTGAGATCCATACGAATTCGAAAATGTTATCAAGTAGTCTAATCTCAAAGATTAACTTGAGTTATAAGAAGCTCTTTGAGAGATGTATCCATTTGTGAACCATGCATGGTCCAATTTTACTAAAACTATTTAAGTTTTTTATCGTAAGATTGTAGACAAAAAATATGTTATCATGTGAAATTTTAGAATTTTTTGACCAAATTTAGATATTATTACAATTATTATGTGGTAATTTGGAGAAAGAAGTTTGAATTATCCACATAAGACAATTGAATTTGTCATCTACCTATAGGACTTGGACTGTAATAGAACATATGAGTTTAAATATAATTTTTGCTCAATTTTTCAAAACTTATCAGATGTAATTGTAGCTCAGCATGGAGTAATTATTGATAAGCTTGTAGAAATTCATTTAAATGATAGAAAATAGAAAATATACTAAAAAATTATTGAACCGTCTACATAACAACTCTGATGTTGTCCATTACCTGTAAAAAATATTAGGTATTTATAAGATAATTATTTTGCAAGTTATTTTAAAGGGTACCTTAATTAGATGAAAATAAAAAAAATAGTAAACTGGCCTGGATCTGGGCCGTTTTCTCGGTGTGCACACAAGGTCCAACATATCGTATCCGTCCATCCCTTATCAATGGTTTGGATCACATCCTCATGTTATAAAATCACCTTCATCCGACACGCCGCCGAAAACCCTAGCTCCTCATCCTCCCACTCATCTCTGCACCTCAGATCCACAGCCGCCGCACTGATCCTCTCTCTGTCCCTCAGATCCAGCGCACTGCACCTCGCTCCACCACCTCCTCGGCCTCTGGCGCCGCTTCCCCTCCTCCGCGGGCATCACCGCGCCGTCGACACCGTAGGTGCCCCTAATTCTCCTGTGTTCGCAAACCCTAGCGGCAGCGCCTCCACTCCCTCTCAGACCCTCCTCTCTCCCTTCCTTTCCCCCTACCCTTCTCAGATCTGCTCGTGGCGAGCGCTGCGCGAGCTTCGCACGGGCCGGCCGCCTGGGCGTGGAGGTCGAGCTCTGCGGATAGAGAGATCTCCCTCTCCGGTGGCTCTCTCCCCCCGCGTGAGCTCCTTCCTCCTCTGGCGCGGCGTGGCCCTCGACGCGCGGCGCGGCCGGCATGGTGGCCCGGTCTGTGGGCGTGCCGCTCTTGATGCGCGGTGGGGCCTGTGCGTCAGCTGGCCTCCACGGCGGGGCGGCCTGCTCGACGCGCGGCAGGGGGGCCACGGTGTGCGCGACTCACCCATGGGGAAGCAGGTTGCGGCCGGCGAGGAGGTGAAGAGCAGAGGTAAGCCCTGGCGATCCCACCTCCTTTCGTGGCCTCCTCCCCGCGTTGTTGCTGCCTCTTCCTCCGATTGCCCTCAACCAAGCGGAGGGAGGAAGCGCCTCCATTGCTTGCTTCTCGTGAATGGCACCATGGTTCCCGTGAGTGGCTTCTTGGTTGTGAATTTTGTGGCTCAATTGGTTCGATAAGAGCTTGGACCTCCATAGCTTAGTAGTTAGTTCTGACCATAGGTAATCAATGGTGATAAGGTAAATCTGAAGCTACTACTCTCTGTTTTGCCGTTGTGTTAGTGTTGCATCTGAGATTTGAGATTCTGGTATTTCGCAATTTGGGGGATGACGAGATCTCACAAGGAACTGGTACTCGATTTGATTACAGATTAGATCTCCCCTTTTGAAGTACAATCTGTAAAGTGGATTCTTTTGTAGTATGAGTCCTAGTTTAGATCTGAATCATGGTTTCTTTATTTTCCCCCAAGATTTGATTTGCTAGTTTGAGAGTTCTAGTTTAAATGAATCCTGATTTCTTTATCTTTCCACTATTTGATTGGCTAGTTCAGTAATCCAAGGCAAGGTGTAGTATTACTTGGTGATATTTTTGTTCGTAGCATACACGAGCTGTAGTACTACTCAGTGATATAGCACATGCAGCTATAGCTAACAGCTAACAGGCTCAGAGCTCAGATTTATTTTCTTGTTTGTGCAGAATCGCGTATCTCCATCTCCGCATTCCTCACCCTTATTCTATGGTATGCTTGGACTCCGTATGGTAAAGTAATGAAAAAACTTTAATCATTCTGTACATGTTCCTAGTAGTTTAAATAAAACCTAATGTTAGCTGTTCAGAATTACATGCTATCTTGTTTTCAAAATACAAGTAAATATGTGAGGCTAGCCGTGTTGCTTCTTAACCATACCTGTCTTAATGCCAAGTGTTAATTTAATCTTTGCCTAGAGCTTTGGTTAGTGGTACTGCAGCATGATTCTTTTGCTTGAATGAAGAAATAATAAATCTAATTTAATCACTTTTTTGTCACATGTCAATTTATTAATCAGTTTGAGTACTTTATTTGATGCTTCCCATCTATTAAAATGTTGAAGCTTATCAACCAGCGCTGCTTATTTTATCTAGCATATTTGAAGCTTCAAATAAAAATGTTTCTCTTCAATTCACTTTGAAGACACATGTATATCTGTAACTACCATCTTTCTTTTGAGCTGCCATTCTTTTTTTATTCCCTCAATTCTCAAAAGTTAACTATGCATTGACATTAATTTCTGCAGGTGATTCAAAGGGAAACAACTGGCAGTTAGAATAGAAGATAAGCCTCCCAGAAAAGAAATCATTGCTAGCCAAATGTGCTGCCCCAACACTCATAATATTTAGCTTCTTTCTAGAACACTTCAATTTCAGTTAACTACCTGAACATTCATGTTTTCTGAAAAAAATCTAATTATCAATTTTATTGTTGTGAAATTTCCTTTTGTTCTGTGCAAACTTAACATTTCTGATGGTAACTACTAGCTGTTTTGCAGGCTCAGTGGGATTATGCTGCATGAAGCGACATCCATGATGATAACCTCCTGCTATGCTACTTTGGCTTTTTTGTTGATATATTGTATTGTATCTCTTTCTTTAATGTTGTTGCCTGTGATGAGATGTTTAATCTGGATGAGATGGAACTTATGTTACTATATGCGATGTGATATTGCGATGAGATATGTGTAATCTTATGAAACTTTTGCCTCATTATAGGCTGTGTAATTAATTTTGAGCTAAAAATAGGCTCAACTTAGTGGCCCACTTTGATTTGGGCCCATCCACATATGGGCTGTGTGCTGACGTCTCTTGCTTGCCATGACACCTGCCATGTCGATTGCCACGTCATCTGCCATGTCAGCACCATTTTTCATGTAATTGCCATGTCAGCAGCTATGTCATTGACCACGTCAATTTACACATCAACATTGCTATCCACGTCATCGCCAATTCAACAACCACATCATCCTCCATGTCATCAATGTGTGACGTGGCAATTGAATTTGTGACGAAAATTATACTATTTGTGATGTTTATTTTTGTCATAAAAAATGGGCATGGGTTGGGCTTTGGGGGCCCGGGAGAATTCTATGACGTTTTCGAAACGTCATGGATCAACCAATCTATGACGAAAATTAAAGAAACGTCACGAGGTGTGATCTGTGACGCTAAATACATGATGCTATTTGAGATCGTCATAAATACTTCTTTATGACGGTTTTTTAGTGATCTATGACGAAATTTAAACGTCACGGATCAACAGTTTTTTTGTAGTGTACGAAATGCACCAAAATGTTAGTTTAGCGCCAAATGGGGTGGATCAGGTGCGTTCATTGCAAAAAATTCTGACGCAACTTCGTGACACGAACTTTTGCACTAGATCGGCCCATTTTCCACCGAGTTTCGTAAGGCAACCAAACAGTCCTGAATGCACCCAATGGTACGAAACGCACGAAAACGTCAGTTTAGGGTCCAATGGGTTGAATCGGGTGCATTTGTTGCGAAAAATTCCGACGCAACTTCGTGGCATGAACTTTTGCACTTGTTCAGCCCGTTTTGCACCGAGTTTCATAAGGCAACCAAACGGTACCGAATGCACCCAAAAGTTATGAAATGCATCAAAACGTCAGTTTAGGGTCAAATGGGGTGTATCGGGTGCGTTCGTTGCGAAAAATTCGGACGCGACTTCGTGGCACGAACTTTTGCACTAGTTCGGCCCGTTTTGCAACGAGTTTCGTAAGGCTACCAACCGGTCCCGAATGCACCCAAATGGTACGAAACACACCAAAACGTCAGTTTAGGGTCCAATGGGGTGAATCGGGTGTGTTCGGTGCGAAAAATTCCGACACGACTTCGTGGCACGAACTTTTGCACTAGTTCGTCCCGTTTTCCATCGAGTTTCGTGAGGTAACCAAACGGTCCTGGATGCACCCAAATGGTACGAAATGCACCAAAACATCAGTTTAGGGCCAAATGGGTTGGATAGGGTACGTTCGGTGCGAAAAATTCCAACGCAACTTCGTGACACGAACTATTGCACTAGATCGGCCTGTTTTCTACCGAGTTTCGTAAGGCAACCAAACAGTCCTGAATGGACCCAAATGGTATGAAACGTACCAAAATGTCAGTTTAGGGTTCAATGGGGTGGATCGGGTGCGTTTGTTGCGAAAAATTCCGAAGCGACTTCGTGGCATGAACTTTTACACTAGTTCGGCCCGTTTTGCACCGAGTTTTGTAAGGCAACCAAACAGTCCCGAATGCACCCAAATGGTACAAAATACACCAAAACGTCAGTTTAGGGTCAAATGGGGTGGATCGGGTGCATTCGTTGCGAAAAATTCGGACGCGACTTCGTGGCACGAACTTTTGCACTAGATCGGCCCGTTTTCCACCGAGTTTCATAGGGCAACCAAACAGTCCCGAATGCACCCAAAAGGTACGAAATGCACCAAAACGTTATTTTAGGGTCAAATGGGGTGGATCGGGTGTGTTTGTTGCGAAAAATTTGGACTCGACTTCGTGCACGAACTTTTGCACTAGTTCGGCCCGTTTTGCACCGAGTTTCGTAAGGCAACCAAACGGTCCCGAATGCACCCAAATGGTATGAAATACACCAAAATGTTAGTTTAGGGTCAAATGGGGTGGATCGGGTGCGTTCGTTGCGAAAAATTCTGACGCGACTTCGTGGCACGAACTTTTGCACTAGTTCAGCCCGTTTTCCACCGAGTTTCATAAGGCAAACAAATGGTCCTGAATGCACCCAAATAGTACAAAACGCACCAAAATGTCAGTTTAGGGTCCAATGGGTTGGATCGGGTGCGTTCGTTGCAAAAAATTCCGACACGACTTCGTGGCACGAACGCACTAGTTCGGCCCGTTTTGCACCGATTTTCGTAAGGCACCCAAACGGTCCCGAATGCACCCAATGGTACGAAATGCACCAAAACATCAGTTTAGGGTCCAATGGAGTGGATCGGGTGCGTTCGTTGCGAAAAATCCCAACGCCACTTCGTGGCACGAACTTTTGCACTAGTTCGGCCCGTTTTCCTCCGAGTTTCCTATGGCAACCAAATGGTCCCGAATGGACCCAAATAGTATGAAATGCACCAAAACGTCCGTTTAGGGTCCAATGGGATGGATCGGGTGCGTTTGTTGCAAAAAATTCCGACGCGACTTGGTGGCACGAACTTTTGCACTAGTTCGGCCCGTTTTCCTCCGAGTTTCCTAAGGCAACCAAATGGACCCGAATGCACCCAAATAGTACAAAACGCACCAAAATGTTAGTTTAGGGTCAATGGGTTTCATCGGGTGCGTTCGTTGCGAAAAATTCCGACACGACTTTGTGCCACGAACTTTTGCACTAGTTCGGCCCGTTTCGCACCGAGTTTCGTAAGGCAACCAAACGGTCCCAAATGCACCCAAATAGTACGAAACACACCAAAATGTAAGTTTATGGTCCAATGGGGTGGATCGAATGCGTTTGTTGCAAAAAATTCTGATGTGACTTCGTGGCACGAACTTTTGCACTAGTTCGGCCTGAATTGCACCGAGTTTTGTAAGGCAACCAAACGGTCCCGAATGCATCCAAATGGTATGAAAAGCACCAAAACAGCACCCGATCGACCCCATTGGACCCTAAACTGATGTTTTGGTGCGTTTCGTACTATTTGGGTGCGTTTGGGACCGTTTGGTTGCCTGACGAAACTCGGTGCAAAATGGGCCGAACAAGTGCAAAAGTTCGTGCCACAAAGTCGCGTAGGAATTTTTTGCAGCGAACGCTCCCGATCCACCCCATTTGACCCTAAACTGATGTTTTGGTGTATTTCGTACCATTTGGGTGCATTCTGGACCGTTTGGTTGCCGTACAAAACACGGTGCAAAACGGGCCGAACTAGTGCAAAAGTTCGTGCCAGGAAATCGTGTCGGAATTTTTCACAACAAACGCACCCGATCCAACCCATTGGAATCTAAACTGACGTTTTGGTGCATTTCATAACATTTGGGTGCATTCGGGACTGTTTGGTTGCCTTACGAAACTCGGTGCAAAACGGGCCGAACTTGTGCAAAAGTTCGTGCCAACAAAGTCGTGTCGGAATTTTTCACAGCGAGCGCACCTGATCCAACCCATTGGACCCTAAACTGACGTTTTTGTGCTTTTCGTTGCATTTGGGTGCACTCAGAACTGTTTGGTTGCCTTACGAAACTCGGTGGAAACGGGCCGATCTAGTGCAAACGTTTGTGCCACAAAGTTGCATCGGAATTTTTCGCAAGGAACGCACCGATCCACCCCATTGGACCCTAAATTGATGTTTCGGTGTGTTTCATACCATTGGGTGCATTCAGGACCGTTTGGTTGCCTTAGAAAACTCGGTGGAAAACGGGCCGATCTAGTGCAAAAGTTCGTGCCATGAAGTTGCTCAGAATTTTTCGCAACGAACGCACCTGATCCACCCCATTTTTTTTTCCTAAATTGACATTTTGGTGCATTTCGTACCATTTGGGTGCATCCAGGACTGTTTCGTTGCCTTACGAAACTCGGTGGAAAACGGGCCGAACTAGTGCAAAAGTTCGTGCCACGAAGTCGCATCGGAATTTTTCGCAACGAACGCACCCGATCACCCCATTGGACCCTATACTAATGTTTTGGTGTGTTTCGTTCTATTTGGGTGCGTTTGGGACCATTTGGTTGCCTGATGAAACTCAGTGCAAAACGGTCCGAACTAGTGGAAAAGTTCGTGCCACGAAGTCGCGTCAAATTTTTCGCAACAAACACAGCCGATCCACCCCATTTGACCCTAAAGTGACGTTTTAGTGCATTTCGTACCATTTGGGTGAGTCAAGACTGTTTGGTTGCCTTACGAAACTCGGTGGGAAACGGGCCGATCTAGTGCAAAAGTTCGTGCGACGAAGTCGCGTCGGAATTTTTCATAACGAGCGCACCCGATCCAACCCATTTGCCCCTAAACTGACATTTTGGTGTATTTCGTACCATTTGGGTGCATCCAGGACAGTTTGCTTGCCTTACGAAACTCGGTGGAAAACGGGCCGAACTAGTGCAAAAGTTCGTGCCACGAAGTCGCAACGGAATTTTTCGCAACGAACGCACCCGATCCATCCCATTTGACCCTACACTAATGTTTTGGTGTATTTCGTACCATTTGAGTGCATTGGGGACCGTTAGTTGCCTTAGAAAACTCGGTGCAAAACGGGCCGAACTAGTGGAAAATTTCGTGCGACAAAGTCGCGTCGGAATTTTTCGTAACGAACACACCCGATCCACCCCATTTGAACCTAAACTGACATTTTGGTGTATTTCATATTATTTGGGTGCATTCGGGACTGTTTGGTTGCCTTATAAAACTCAGTGCAAAACGGGCTGAACTAGTGCAAAAGTTCGTGCCACGAAGTCGCGTCGGAATTTTTCGCAACGAACGCATCCGATCCAACACATTGGACCCTAAACTGACATTTTGGTGCGTTTCATATTATTTGGGTGCATTCGGGACCATTTGGTTGCCTTATGAAACTCGGAGGAAAACGGGCCAAACTAGTGCAAAAGATCGTGCCACGAAGTCGCATCGAAATTTTTCGCAACGAACGCCCCCGATCCACCCCATTGAACCCTGAACTGACGTTTTGGTGCGTTTCGTACCATTTTGGTGCATTTAGGACCATTTGTTTGCCTTACGAAACTCGGTGGAAAACGGGCCGATCTAGTGCAAAAGTTTGTGCCACAAAGTCGCGTCGGAATTTTTCACAACGAACGCACCCGACCACCCCATTGGACCCTAAATTGATGTTTTGGTGCATTTCGTACCATTGGGTGCATTCTGGACTGTTTGGTTGCCTTATGAAACTCGGTGGAAAACAGGCCGAACTAGTGCAAAAGTTCGTGCCACGAAGTCGCATCGGAATTTTTCTCAACGAATGCACCCGATCCACCCCATTTGACCCTAAACTAATGATTTGGTGTATTTTGTACCATTTGAGTGTATTTAGGACCGTTTGGTTGCCTTAGAAAACTCGGTGCAAAACGGGCCGAACTAGTGGAAAAGTTCGTGCCACGAAGTCGCGTCAAATTTTTCGCAACAAACACAACCGATCCACCCCATTTGACCCAAAAGTGACGTTTTAGTGCATTTCGTACTATTTGGGTGAGTCAAGACTGTTTGGTTGCCTTACGAAACTCGGTGGAAAACGGGCCGATCTAGTGCAAAAGTTCGTGCGACGAAGTCGCGTCGGAATTTTTCATAACGAGCGCACCCGATCCAACCCATTTGCCCCTAAACTGACATTTTGGTGTATTTCGTACCATTTGGGTGCATCCAGGACAGTTTGCTTGCCTTACGAAACTCGGTGGAAAACGGGCCGAACTAGTGCAAAAGTTCGTGCCACGAAGTCGCAACGGAATTTTTCGCAACGAACGCACCCGATTATCCCATTTGACCCTACACTTTTTTTTTGGTGTATTTCGTACCATTTGAGTGCATTCGGGACCGTTTGGTTGCCTTAGAAAACTCGGTGCAAAACGGGCCGAACTAGTAAAAAAGTTCGTGCCACGAAGTCGCGTCAATTTTTTCGCAAAAAACACAGCCGATCCACCCCATTTGACCCTAAAGTGACGTTTTGAATCATTTCGTCCCATTTGGGTGAATTCAGGACTGTTTGGTTGCCTTACAAAACTCGGTGGAAAACGGGCCGATCTAGTGCAAAATTTCATGCGACGAAGTCGCGTCGGAATTTTTCATAACGAACACACCCGATCCACCCTATTTGACCCTAAACTGACATTTTGGTGTATTTCGTATCATTTGGGTGCATTCGGGACTGTTTGGTTGCCTTACAAAACTCAGTGCAAAACGGGAAGAACTAGTGCAAAAGTTTGTGCCACGAAGTCGCGTCGGAAATTTTCGCAACGAACGCATCCGATCCAACACATTGGACCCTAAACTGACGTTTTGGTGCGTTTCATATTATTTGGGTGCATTCGGGACCATTTGGTTGCCTTATGAAACTCGGAGGAAAACGGGCCAAACTAGTGCAAAAGACCGTGCCACGAAGTCGCGTCGAAATTTTTCGCAACGAACGCCCCCGATCCACCCCATTGAACACTGAACTGACGTTTTGGTGCGTTTCGTACCGTTTTGGTGCATTTAGGACCATTTGTTTGCCTTACGAAACTCGGTGGAAAACGGGCCGATCTAGTGCAAAAGTTTGTGCCACAAAGTCGCGTCGGAATTTTTCACAACGAACGCACCCGACCACCCCATTGGACCCTACATTGATGTTTTGGTACGTTTCGTACCATTGGGTGCATTCTGGACCATTTTGTTGCCTTACGAAACTCGGTGGAAAACAGGCCGAACTAGTGCAAAAGTTCGTGCCACGAAGTCACATCGGAATTTTTCTCAACGAACGCACCCGATCCACCCCATTTGACCCTAAACTAATGATTTGGTGTATTTTGTACCATTTGAGTGCATTTAGGACCGTTTGGTTGCCTTAGAAAACTCGGTGCAAAACGGGCCGAACTAGTGGAAAAGTTCATGCCACGAAGTCGCGTCAAATTTTTCGCAACAAACACAACCGATCCACCCCATTTGACCCTAAAGTGACGTTTTAGTGCATTTCGTACTATTTGGGTGAGTCAAGACTGTTTGGTTGCCTTACGAAACTCGGTGGAAAACGGGCTGATCTAGTGCAAAAGTTCGTGCGACGAAGTCGCGTCGGAATTTTTCATAACGAGCGCACCCGATCCAACCCATTTGCCCCTAAATTGACATTTTGGTGTATTTCGTACCATTTGGGTGCATCCAGGACAGTTTGCTTGCCTTACGAAACTCGGTGGAAAACGGGCCGAACTAGTGCAAAAGTTCGTGCCACGAAGTCGCAACGGAATTTTTCACAACGAACGCACCCGATCCATCCCATTTGACCCTACACTAATGTTTTGGTGTATTTCGTACAATTTGAGTGCATTCGGGACCGTTTGGTTGCCTTAGAAAACTCAGTGCAAAACGGGCCGAACTAGTGGAAAAGTTCGTTCCACGAATTCGAGTCAAATTTTTCGCAAAAAACACAGCCGATCCTCCCCATTTGACCCTAAAGTGACGTTTTGGTGCATTTCGTACCATTTGGGTGAATTCGGGACTGTTTGGTTGCCTTACAAAACTCGGTGGAAAACGGGCCGATCTAGTGCAAAATTTTGTGCGACAAAGTCGCGTCGGAATTTTTCATAACGAACACACCCGATCCAGCCCATTTGACCCTAAACTAACATTTTGGTGTATTTCGTATCATTTGGGTGCATTCGGGACTGTTTGGTTGCCTTACAAAACTCGGTGCAAAACGGGCCGAACTAGTGCAAAAGTTCGTGCCACGAAGTCGCGTTGGAATTTTTCGCAACGAACGCATCCGATCCAACACATTGGACCCTAAACTGACGTTTTGGTGCGTTTCATATTATTTGGGTGCATTCGGGACAATTTGGTTGCCTTATGAAACTCGGAGGAAAACGGGCCGAACTAGTGCAAAAGATCGTGCCACGAAGTCGCGTCGAAATTTTTCGCAACGAACGCCCCCGATCCACCCCATTGAACCCTGAACTGACGTTTTGGTGCGTTTCGTACCATTTTGGTGCATTTAGGACCATTTGTTTGCCTTACGAAACTCGGTGGAAAACGGGCCGATCTAGTGCAAAAGTTTGTGCCACAAAGTCGCGTCGGAATTTTTCACAATGAACGCACCCGACCACCCCATTGAACCCTGAACTGACGTTTTGGTGCGTTTCGTACCATTTTGGTGCATTCAGGACCGTTTGGTTGCCTTACTAAACTCGATGGAAAACGGGCTGATCTAGTGAAAAGTTCGTGCCACGAAGTTGCGTCAGAATTTTTCGCAACGAACGCACCTGATCCACCCCATTTGGCCCTAAACTGACATTTTTGTGCCTTTCGTACCATTTGGGTGCGTCCAGGACTGTTTGGTTGCCGTACGAAACTCGGTGGAAAACGGGCCGAACTAGTGCAAAAGTTCGGGCCACGAAGTCGCGTCGGAATTTTTCGCACCAAACGCACCAGATCCACCACATTGGACCCTAAACTGATAATTTGGTGCGTTTCGTACAATTTGGGTGCGTTTGGGACCGTTTGGTTGCCTCACAAACTCGGTGCAAAAGTGGCCGAACTAGTACAAAAGTTCGTGCCACGAAGTCGCATCGAAATTTATCGCAACGAATGCACCCGATCCACCCCATTCGACCATAATCTAATGATTTGGTGTATTTTGTACCATTTGAGTGCATTCTGGACCGTTTGGTTGCCTCACAAAACTCGGTGCAAAACGGGCCAAACTAGTGGAAAAGTTCGTGCCACGAAGTCGCGTCCAAATTTTTCGCAACAAACACACCTGAACCACCCCATTTGACCCTAAAGTGACGTTTTAGTGCATTTCGTACCATTTGGGTGAATTCAAGACTGTTTGGTTGCCTTACGAAACTCGGTGGAAAACGGGGCCATCTAGTGCAAAAGTTCGTGCGACGAAGTCACATCGGAATTTTTCATAACGAGCGCACCCGATCCACCCCATTTGACCCTAAACTGACATTTTGGTGTATTTCGTACCATTTGGGTGCAGCCAGGACAGTTTGCTTGCCTTACGAAACTCGGTGGAAAACGGGCCGAACTAGTGCAAAAGTTTGTGCCACGAAGTCGCAACTGAATTTTCGCAACGAATGCACCCGATCCATCCCATTTGACACTACACTAATGTTTTGGTGTATTTCGTACCATTTGAGTGCATTCGGGACCGTTTGGTTGCCTTAGAAAACTCGGTGCAAAACGGGCTGAACTAGTGGAAACGTTCGTGCCACGAAGTCGCGTCAAATTTTTCGAAACAAACACAGCCGATCCACCCCATTTGACCCTAAAGTGACGTTTTGGTGCATTTCGTACCATTTGGGTGAATTCTGGACTGTTTGGTTGCCTTACAAAACTCGGTGGAAAACGGGCCGATCTAGTGCAAAAGTTCGTGCGACGAAGTCGCGTCGGAATTTTTCGTAACGAACACACCCGATCCACCCCATTTGACCCTAAACTAACATTTTGGTGTATTTCGTATCATTTGGGCGCATTCGGGACCATTTGGTTGCCTTACAAAACTCGGTGCAAAACGGGCCGAACTAGTGCAAAAGTTCGTGCCACAAAGTCGCGTCGGAATTTTGCGCAACGAACGCACCCGATCCACCCCATTGAACACTAAACTGACGTTTTGGTGCGTTTCATACCATTTGGGTGCATTCAGAACTGTTTGGTTGCCTTACGAAACTTGGTGGAAAACGGGCTGATCTAGTGCAAACGTTCGTGCCACGAAGTTGCGTCGGAATTTTTCGCAATGAACGCACCTGATCATCCCCAATTGGCCCTAAATTGATGTTTTGGTGCATATCGTACCATTTGGGTGCATCCAGGACTGTTTGGTTGCCTCACGAAACTCGGTGGAAAACAGGCCGAACTAGTGCAAAAGTTCATGCCACAAAGTCGTGTCGTAATTTTTCACAACGAACACACCTGATCCACCCTATTGGACCCTAGACTGACATTTTGGTGTGTTTCGTACCATTCGGGTGCATTCGGGACCATTTGGTTGCCTTACGAAACTCGGTGCAAAACGGACCGAACTAGTGCAAAAGTTCGTGCAACGAAGTCGCGTCCGAATTTTTCGCAACGAACGCACCCGATCCACCCCAGTTGACCCTAAACTATCATTTTGGTGCATTTCGTACCTTTTGGGTGCATTCGGGACCGTTTGGTTGCCTTACGAAACTTGGTGCAAAACGGGCCGAACAAGTGCAAAAGTTCGTGCCAAGAAGTCGCGTCGGAATTTTTCGCAATGAAAGCACCCAATCCAACCCATTAGACCCTAAACTGACATTTTGGTGCGTTTCATACTATTTGGGTGCATTCGGGACCCTTTGGTTGTCTCAGGAAACTCGGAGGAAAACGGTCCGAACTAGTGCAAAAGTTCGTGCCACGAAGTCGCGTCGAAATTTTTCGCAACGAACGCACCCGATCCACACCATTGAAACCTAAAGTGACATTTTTGTGCGTTTCGTACCATTTTGGTGCATTCAGCACCATTTGGTTGGCTTACGAAACTCGGTGGAAAATGGGCCGATCTAGTGCAAACGTTTGTGCCACAAAGTTGCGTCAGAATTTTTCGCAATGAACACACCCGATCCACCCCATTGGACCCTAAATTGATGTTTTGGTGCATTTCATACCATTGGGTGCATTCAGGATCGTTTGATTGCCTTACGAAACTTGGTGGAAAACGGGCCGATCTAGTGCAAAAGTTCGTGCCACGAAGTTGCGTCAGAATTTTTGGCAACGAACGCACCTGATCCACCCCATTTGGCCCTAAACTGACATTTTGGTGCATTTCGTACCATTTGGGTGCATCTAGGTGATGGAACCCGCTGGGGTTTGCTCCCGATCTTTCGATGAGAGTGGGGGATAAATCGATTTGAGGAGGATCGACATTGTGCTGCCCGACTACAACACCACAAGGGCTGCGCTGCGCCTTAGCGACAGTTACACCGCCTCCAATTTGTGTTGTTCTTGCTGTGCCAAGAACAACCTTGAACCTGCAAGCAATTCGAAGAACAAGCAAGAACAAGTGGACAAGCAAACAGCACACAGACCTTGCCCAAAGGATAAATCTGATACACACGAAGTTGGGGTTCTGAATCAAGCAAATCGGGTGGTCTAATCGACACACGCGTTTACAAGTAGCAGCAGCTAAACTTACAACCAAACAAAACCCAGGTCTCAAATGGTATCTGCTGGTGGTTTATATAGGTGGGGGAGCAGCCAAGAGGCGTGGGGGGGTGTAAACCCTAACTTAAAATGGGCCCCTAGTGGGCTGAACTAGATACAAGGGCCTCAGCCCAAGACTGGAAGACTGATCGTCATTTTGGCGATTCTGCTTAGCTCCTTTGGAATTTCATCTTCAGGTTGGATCCATCTGAAAGTAGACTTCAGGAGCTTTCCAACAAGTACTCATGGTCTTCAAACAATATTCGGAGCTAAGAGTTATGGCCTTCCGAAGTTGTCCCTTCCTGGAGGTCCGAACTGGTATGGTCCGATTTGATCATCCACAATCGCTTTCTTGTCGTGTTTGCTCTCCCTCCAATCTGGTTCATGTCCCAAGTTCCTAAGAATAAGAAAAGCATCACAAGAATTTAGTAGTACCCCATTCATGGATGATGGTTTATGGACAGCGAGGAACGAGTTTACCTGATAATTTAGCTCTCGTGCACGAGCTCTTGTCATTGGTCCTTGCTGCGTAGTAGGCATATGTGTATCGTTGGGAGGGATGTCCTCATCATCCTCCCCTTCTTGCATTTGAGTCGTCCTCGACTCAAGTTCATCTTCCTCACCCAAATATGGTTTCAAATCTGCAATGTTAAATGTGGGGCTAACCCCAAAATCTGCAGGCAACTCAAGTTTGTATGCATTATCATTGATCTTAGCTACAACTTTAAAAGGGCCATCAGCTCTCGGAAGCAACTTTGACTTCCTCAAATCAGGGAACCGATCCTTTCTCAAGTGCAGCCAAACCAAATCACTTGGTTCAAAAGTGACATGCTTCTTTCCTCTGCTACCAGCAAGTTTATATTTAGCATTTATGGTTTCTATGTTCTCCTTTGTGGTCTCATGCATTTTCAACATCAACTCACCACGTTGTTTAGCATCAAAATTCAATCTCTCAGAAGTTGGTAGAGGCAGCAAATCAATAGGGGCTCGAGGCACAAAACCATAAACAATCTCAAAAGGGCTCTTTTTAGTAGTAGAATGTTGTGAACGGTTGTAAGCAAACTCAACATGAGGCAAACATTCTTCCCACATTTTTATGTTCTTTTTCAAAATAGCCCTAAGCATGGTAGATAAAGTTCTATTCACAACCTCAGTTTGTCCATCAGTTTGGGGATGACATGTAGTGGAAAATAGCAGCTTAGTACCTAATTTAGCCCACAAAGTTCTCCAAAAATGACTAAGAAATTTTGCATCACGATCTAAAACAATTGTGTTTGGCACACCATGCAAACGAACAATTTCACGAAAGAACAAATCAGCAACATGAGTAGCATCATCGGTCTTATGACATGGTATGAAATGTGCCATCTTAGAAAATATATCCACAACCACAAAAACACTATCCCTCCCCTTCTTTGTTCTAGGCAGTCCTAAAACAAAGTCCATTGAAATATCCTCCCATGGTGCATTAGGAACAGGTAGAGGAATGTACAAGCCATGAGGATTAAGGCGTGACTTAGCTTTTTGGCATGTTGTGCAGCGAGCAACAAATCTCTCCACGTCCCTCCGCATCTTGGGCCAAAAGAAATGATTAGCAAGGATGTTTTCTGTCTTCTTCACACCAAAGTGTCCCATCCGCCCTCCTCCATGTGCTTCCTGTAGTAATAACAAACGCACGGAGCTAGCTGGAATGCATAGCTTGTTAGCTCTAAAAATAAACCCATCAGTTAGGACAAATTTGTTCCAAGTTTTCCCCTCCTTACAGTTCAGCAACACATCCTTAAAATCATCATCATGAGCATATTGTGCTTTAATCGTTTCCAAGCCGAAAATTTTGCAATCAAGTTGGGACAGCATAGTGTAACGCCTAGACAAAGCATCAGCAATGACATTCTCCTTCCCTTTCTTGTGTTTGATGACATAAGGGAAAGATTCAATGAATTCAACCCATTTAGCATGCCTACGATTTAGTTTTGCTTGACTTCGAATGTGTTTTAAGGACTCATGATCAGAATGTATAACAAACTCTTTGGGCCACAAATAGTGCTGCCAAGTTTCCAAAGTTCGAACTAAAGCAAGCAATTCCTTATCGTAAGTAGAATAGTTCAAGCTAGGTCCACTCAATTTCTCACTGAAATATGCTACAGGCTTACCATCTTGCAGTAGCACGCCACCCAACCCAATTCCACTAGCATCACATTCAAGTTCAAATGTTTTATTGAAATCTGGAAGTTGGAGCAAGGGTGCATGAGTTAACTTAACTTTGAGCACGCTGAAAGCATCCTGTTGAGCTGCAGCCCAAGTGAAGGTTGTACCCTTCTTAGTGAGTTCATGCAATGGGGCTGCAATGGTGCTAAAGTTCTTCACAAAGCGACGATAAAATCCAGCAAGTCCTAGAAAGCTTCGCACTTGGGTGACCGTTGTGGGAACCGGCTAGCTGTGAATGGCTTCAACCTTGGCTTGATCGACTTGAATTCCCTGCGGTGTCACAACATAGCCAAGAAAAGAGACTCGATCTGTGCAAAAGGTGCACTTCTCAAGGTTACCAAACAAACGTGCATCACGGAGAGCATCCAAAACAGCACGCAAATGATCAAGATGGTCTTCTAGTGATTTGCTATAGATCAGAATGTCATCAAAATATACCACAACAAATCTACCAATGAAAGCGCGTAAAACTTCATTCATTAATCTCATGAAAGTGCTGGGTGCATTGTGAGACCAAAAGGCATGACTAACCACTCATATAGACCGAATTTAGTTTTAAATGCTGTTTTCCATTCATCTCCTAACTTCATGCGAATCTGGTGGTAACCACTACGCAAATCAATTTTCGAGAACACAATTGAGCCACTCAATTCATCAAGCATATCATCTAGCCTAGGGATAGGATGACGATATCTGATTGTTATGTTATTAATTGCTCGGCAATCTACACACATGCACCAAGATCCATCTTTCTTAGGAACCAAAAGGACAGGAACAGCGCAGGGGCTTAGAGACTCACGCACGTAACCTTTGTCAAGCAATTCTTGCACTTGGCGCTGAATTTCTTTAGTTTCTTCAGGGTTGGTCCTGTATGGTGTACAATTGGGCAAGGAGGCCCCGGGAATAAGGTCAATCTGGTGCTCAATCCCACGAATTGGTGGCAGCCCCAGTGGCACCTCCTTTGGAAAAACATCCGCATACTCCTGCAAAAGGTTAGTGACAACAGGGGGCAAGGAAAGAGGTATGTCCTGAAGTGAAAACAAGGTTTGTTTGCAAATCAAGGCATAGCAAACAACAGTGGTAGCATCAATCTCATCCAAATCAGATTTAGTAGCAATGAAACATGCCCCTTTCAGCTTGATCTCATTTCTGTTACCATGAACAGATTTGGCACTTCTCTTTTTGTGCTTCTCAAGTTCGTTGGCCACAATCTGATTTTCACTTTTAACCTGTTCCTGATTCTTCATTTTACTAGCTCTAGTAAGTTCATCTTTTAAAATTGCTTCAGGAGACATTGGATGCAACACAATCCTTTTATCATGGTATTGGAAGGAATACTGATTTGATCTACCATGATGCATAGAATCTTTATCAAATTGCCATGGCCTTCCTAGCAGAATACTACATGCTTGCATTGGCACAACATCACATTCAACAACATCTTTATAGGATCCGATGGCAAGATTAATTCGCACAAGTTTTGTTACCTTTGCCTTACCAGTGTTATTCAGCCATTGAATGCAATATGGATGCGGGTGTGGTTGGGTGGTAAGTGCAAGCTTCTCCACCATGTCGCTGCTGGCCAAGTTGTTGCAGATACCTCCATCGATGATCACTTGACACGAACGCTCTTTGATGACACACTTTGTTTAGAATAATGTGTGCCGCTGATTTTGCTCCGCTTTCTCCATTTGTGTGCTCAGCACACGCTGCACAATTAGGCTCTCATAGCGGTCGGCTTCAGCTGCATTAATATGTTCTTCCGAGCAGCCCTCACTTCCTGCATGGTCAGCCGCAAGCAATGCAAGTATATCTTCTTCAAGTTCACTAGTAGATGAGTACTCACCATCATTTTTGACCACCAAAACACGCTTGCTTGGGCAGTCACGCATGACATGTCCAAATCCCTTGCAGCGGTGGCACTGAACATCTCTTGTTCTACCTATGGATGCCACCGATGAAGTGGTTGCAGCAGGTTTTTGCGTTGTCTTTGCTGCTGAATTTGCAGGGTTGTCACGAGGCTTGTCGCTAGAAGGTGGGGCTGCTATTCGAGCTGACGATGAATAAGGTGCAGCAGCACGTCCAGTTGATGGAATGCTTGAGCGGGGCTGTGTGGAAAAATTCCTCCCTGCAGAAATGTTAGTCCTGTTACTTGCACGTCGTCCCTGCACTTCCCTTTCAGCTTTGCAAGCAAGATGGAACAAACGGGTTATGTTAGTGTACTCTTTATAAGCAAGGATGTCCTGAATTTCCCGGTTTAACCCGCCCAAAAATCTAGCCATAGCAGGTTCCACATCCTCCTCTAAATTGCAGCGTAGCATGCCCATTTGCAGCTCTTGATAGTATTCTTCTACACTTTTAGTACCTTGTTTTAACTGCTGCAGCTGGTTTAAAAGATCACGTGCATAGTAAGATGGAACAAATCTAGCCCTCATGATCCGTTTCAAAGCATCCCAAGTTTGTGGCATGTTATTAGGATTTTTCTTGCCATGTTCTATCCACCAAACGGAAGCAAAATCAGTGAATTCACTAGTTGCAGCCCTAACACATGCATTTTCAGGAAAATCATGACAAGTAAACTTTTGTTCAACAGCCATCTCCCAAGTAAGATAAGCATCCGGATCATATTTACCATCAAAAGAGGGTATCTTAAATTTTATCTTACTAAAAGCAATGTCATTGTTATGTACCTCATGTGGACGCTGTCCACCCATACCTCGACGGTTACGACGTAGACGTCGCTGGGCTTGATCCTCAACTTCGGTGTCAGCAGCATAATCAGCGCCTGAATTTTCTGCGCTGTCATCATTCTCTTTGCCACGTCCTCTATGCTGATCATTCATCTTCGCGTGGAGCTCATCAAAGCGCCTTAGAAGAGCAGCGAGACTCTTGTCCACGCAAGCAACCGTCGTCTCCAAACCTGCAAGCTTGGTGTTGTTGGAAATCTGTGCGGCCTCCATTTGCCCAATCTTCTCATTTATCACCTGCAAATCATTATCAATTCCCAAGGTGTACTCCCTCACTTGCTTTTGAAAATGCTGTACGATGCCTTTGGTGCGAGGTGTAAGCAGGCCTCCACCATCCTCATCCTCACTCCCTGCACCTGCCATGGTTAGCTTGCAGCAAACAAAGTCACAAGAAGTTGCCTACCAACTAAAGGAAATAGGTGGTGGAACACTATATGTTCACTCACACTTGTCCATTCAAGTTCTTACATGTTCTTACCAAGCAAGGTAGGAGGTGTCGGCAGCCAGCAAGAACAACACAAATGGTTACACAAGCACAACCTCGTGATGTAGTAGATAATTTGTGGAGCTATAGGTGGCTGCAAACAAAACAAATCAAGGTACAGCTAGAACCACATTAGTCAAAGCAAGTTGAATAGACATTCATTGATGGTCCTATGCTGGTCCTAGTGCCAAATCAAGCTAGAGACGTGAGCCTGAACACAAATGTTGTCACACACCAAGACAGCAAGGAATGCAAGAAAACAACAGCTCTATTCCCTTCACTTTTTTTTCTCTTCTCTTCTCTTTCTTTTTTTTTGCTCTTTCTTTTTCAGGGGCTAAAACTCTTTTGAAATCCCAACAACCCAAACAAAGGGATTGCTGCACACAACTCCTTTGAAATCAGTTCCAACGTCTCAACTTTCAGACAGCAGGTCGCGAATCTCAAGTGGTATTGCGACGCGCTCAGAAGGAGTTAGGGGGCAAATTTTGATCTGTTGGAAAGAACACGAGATAAGCTTTCCAGATTATATTTAAACATTTGAATCGGACATGTAACACAAGATATAGGACTGTTGGGATTTTCCGATCTAGCCTATTTTGGTGTAGTTTTCTGGACTGTAGGTAAAGGGATGGGTAGAATCTCTCACCGAAAAAAAACCTTGCTCTGATTACCACATGATGGAACCCGCTGGGGTTTGCTCCCGATCTTTCGATGAGAGTGGGGGATAACTCGATTTGAGGAGGATCGACGTTGTGCTGCCCGACTACAACACCACAAGGGCTGCGCTGCGCCTTAGCGACAGTTACACCGCCTCCAATTTGTGTTGTTCTTGATGTGCCAAGAACAACCTTGAACCTGCAAGCAATTCGAAGAACAAGCAAGAACAAGTGGACAAGCAAACAGCACACAGACCTTGCCCAAAGGATAAATCTGATACAAACGAAGTTGGGGTTCTGAATCAAGCAAATCGGGTGGTCTAATCGACACACGCGTTTACAAGGAAGTAGCAGCAGCTAAACTTACAACCAAACAAAACCCAGGTCTCAAATGGTGGCTGCTGGTGGTTTATATAGGTGGGGGAGCAGCCAAGAGGCGTGGGGGGTGTAAACCCTAACTTAAAATGGGCCCCTAGTGGGCTGAACTAGATACAAGGGCCTCAGCCCAAGACTGGAAGACTGAACGTCATTTTGGCGATTCTGCTTAGCTCCTTTGGAATTTCATCTTGAGGTTGGATCCATCTGAAAGTAGACTTCAGGAGCTTTCCAACAAGTACTCATGGGCTTCAAACAATATTAGGAGCTAAGAGTTATGGCCTTCCGAAGTTGTCCCTTCCTGGAGGTCCGAACTAGTGCAAAAGTTTGTGCCACGAAGTCGCATCGGAATTTTTCGCAATGAACGCACCCGATCCACCCCATTTGACCCTAAACTAATGTTTTGGTGTATTTCGTACCATTTGAGTGCATTCGGGACCGTTTGGTTGCCTTAGAAAACTCGGTGCAAAACGGGCCGAACTAGTGGAAAAGTTCGTGCCACGAAGTCGCGGCAAATTTTTCGCAACAAACACAGCCGATCCACCCCATTTGACCCTAAAGTGACGTTTTGGTGCATTTCGTACCATTTGGGTGAATTCGGGACTGTTTGGTTGCCTTACAAAACTCGGTGGAAAACAGGGCGATCTAGTGCAAAAGTACGTGCGACGAAGTCGCGTCGGAATTTTTCGTAACGAACACACCCGATCCACCCCATTTGACCCTAAACTGACATTTTGGTGTATTTCGTATCATTTCGGTGCATTCGGGACCGTTTGGTTGCCTTACAAAACTCGGTGCAAAACGGGCCGAACTAGTGCAAAAGTTCGTGCCACAAAGTCGCGTCGGAATTTCGCGGAACGAACGCACCCGATCCACCCCATTGAACACTAAACTGATGTTTTGGTGCGTTTCGTACCATTTGGGTGCATTCATAACCATTTGGTTGCATTACGAAACTCGGTGGAAAACGGGCCGATCTAGTGCAAAAGTTCGTGCCACGAAGTTGCATCGGATTTTTTCGCAATGAACGCACCCGATCCTCCCCAATTGTCCCTAAATTGACGTTTTGGTGCATATCATACCATTTGGGTGCATCCAGGACCGTTTGGTTGCCTCACGAAACTCGGTGGAAAACGGGCCGAACTAGTGCAAAAGTTCGTGCCACGAAGTCGCATCGGAATGTATCGCAACGAACGCACCCGATCCACCCCATTTGACCTTAAAGTGACGTTTTAGTGCATTTCGTACCATTTGGGTGAATCAAGACTGTTTAGTTGCCTTACGAAACTCGGTGGAAAACGTGCCGATCTAGTGCAAACGTTCGTGCCACGAAGTCGCGTCGGAATTTTTCGCAATGAATGCACCCGATCCTCCCCAATTGGCCCTAAATTGACGTGTTGGTGCATATCATACCATTTGGGTGCATCCAGGACCGTTTGGTTGCCTCACGAAACTCGGTGGAAAACGGGCCGAACTAGTGCAAAAGTTCGTGCCACGAAGTCGTGTCAGAATTTTTCGCAACAAACGCACCCGATCCACCACATTTGACCCTAAACTAATGTTTTGGTGTATTTCATACCATTTGAGTGCATTCGGGACTGTTTGGTTGCCTTAGAAAACTCGGTGCAAAACGGGCCGAACTAGTGGAAAAGTTCGTGCCACGAAGTCGCGTCAAATTTTTTCGCAACAAACACAGCCGATCCACCCGATTTGACCCTAAAGTGACATTTTAGTGCATTTCGTACCATTTGGGTGAATCAAGACTGTTTGGTTGCCTTACGAAACTCGGTGGAAAACGGGCCGATCTAGTTCAAAAGTTCGTGCGACGAAGTCGCGTCAGAATTTTTCATAACGAGCGCACCCGATCCACCCCATTTGCCCCTAAACTGACATTTTGGTGTATTTCGTACCATTTGGGTGCATCCAGGACAGTTTGCTTGCCTTACGAAACTTGGTGGAAAACGGGCCGAACTAGTGCAAAAGTTCGTGCCACGAAGTTGCAATGGAATTTTTCTCAACGAACGCACCCGATCCATTCCATTTGACCCTACACTAATATGTTGGTGTATTTCGTACCATTTGAGTGCATTCGGGACCGTTTGTTTGCCTTAGAAAACTCGGTGCAAAACGGGCCGAACTAGTGGAAAAGTTCGTGCCACGAAGTCGCGTCAAATTTTTCGCAACAAACACAGCCAATCCACCCCATTTGACCCTAAAGTGACGTTTTGGTGCATTTCGCACCATTTGGGTGAATTCGGGACTGTTTGGTTGCCTTACAAAACTCGGTGGAAAACAGGGCGATCTAGTGCAAAAGTTCGTGCGACGAAGTCGCGTCGGAATTTTTCGTAACGATCACACCCGATCCACCCCATTGAACCCTAAACTGATGTTTTGGTGCGTTTCATACCATTTTGGTGCATTCAGGACCATTTGTTTGCCTTACGAAACTCGGTGGAAAACAGGCCAATCTAGTGCAAAAGTTTGTGCCACAAAGTCGCGTCGGAATTTTTCGCAATGAACGCACCCGACCACCCCATTGGACCCTAAATTGATGTTTTGGCGCGTTTCGTACCGTTGGGTGCATTCAGGACCGTTTGGTTGCCTTACGAAACTCGGTGGAAAACGGGCCGATCTAGTGCAAAAGTTCGTGCCTCGAAGTTGCGTCAGAATTTTTCGCAGCGAACGCACCTGATCCACACCATTTGGCCCTAAACTGACATTTTGGTGCATTTCGTACCATTTGGGTGCGTCCAAGACTGCTTGGTTGCCTTACGAAACTCGGTGGAAAACGGGCCGAACTAGTGCAAAAGTTCGTGCCACGAAGTCGCATCGGAATTTTTCGCACCAAACGCACCCGATCCACCCCATTGGACCCTAAACTAATGTTTTGGTGCGTTTCGTACTATTTGGGTGCGTTTGGGACCGTTTGTTTGCCTAACGAAACTCGGTGCAAAACGGGCCGAACTAGTACAAGAGTTCGTGCCACGAAGTCGCATCGGAATTTTTCGCAACGAACGCACCCGATCCACCCCATTCGACCCTAAACTAATGTTTTTGTGTATTTCGTACCATTTGAGTGCATTCTGGACCATTTGGTTGCCTCACAAAACTCGGTGCAAAACGAGCCAAACTAGTGGAAAAGTTCGTGCCACGAAGTCGCGTCCAAATTTTTCGAAACAAACGCACCCGATCCACCCCATTTGACCCTAAAGTGATGTTTTGTTGTATTTTGTACCATTTGGGTGAATTCTAGACTGTTTAGTTGCCTTACGAAACTCGGTGGAAAACGGGCCGATCTAGTGCAAAAGTTCGTGCGACGAAGTCGCGTCGGAATTTTTCATAACGAGCGCACCCGATCCACCCCATTTGACCCTAAACTGACATTTTGGTGTATTTCGTACCATTTGCGTGCAATAAAAAAGGGCAAGATGTAATATGTGTTTATGTAGCTATCGGTCAAAGAGCATCCTCCGTGGCTCAAGTGGTAACTACTTTCCACGAAGAGGGGGCCATGGAATACTCTATTGCAGTAGCTGAAATGGCGGATTCACCCGCTACATTACAATATCTCGCTCCTTATACGGGAGCAGCCCAGGCTGAGTATTTTATGTACTGCGAACGGCACACCTTAATAATTTATGATGATATCTCCAAACAGGCACAAGCGTATCGCCAAATGTCCCTTCCAAGAAAGTTTGCTTGCCTTTCGAAACTCGGTGGAAAACGGGCCAAACTAGTGCAAAAGTTCGTGCCACGAAGTCGCATCGGAATTTTTCGCATCGAACACACCCGATCCACCCCATTTGACCCTAAACTAATGTTTTGATGTATTTCGTACCATTTAAGTGCATTCAGAACCGTTTGGTTGCCTTAGAAAACTCGGTGCAAAATGGGCCGAAATAGTGGAAAAGTTCGTGCCACGAAGTCGCGTCAAATTTTTCGCAACAAAAACAGCCGATCCACCCCATTTGACCCTAAAGTGAAGATTTGGTGCATTTCGTACCATTTGGGTGAATTCGGGACTGTTTGGTTGCCTTATAAAACTCGGTGGAAAACAGGCCAATTTAGCGCAAAAGTTCGTGCGACGAAGTCGCGTCGGAATTTTTCGTAACGAACACACCAGATCCACCCCATTTGACCCTAAACTGACATTTTGGTGTATTTCGTATCATTTGGGTGCATTCGGGACCGTTTGGTTGCCTTATAAAACTCGGTGCAAAACGGGCCGAACTAGTGCAAAAGTTCGTGCCACAAAGTCGCATCGGAATTTTGAACAACGAACGCACCCAATCCAGCCCATTGAACACTAAACTGACGTTTTGGTGCGTTTCGTACCACTTGGGTTCATTCAAAACCGTTTGGTTGCCTTACGAAACTCGGTGGAAAACGGGCCGATCTAGTGCAAACATTCGTGCCACGAAGTTGCGTCGGAATTTTTCGTAACGAACACACCCGATCCTCCCCAATTGGCCCTAAATTGCCGTTTTGGTGCATATCGTACCATTTGGGTGCATCCAGGACCGTTTGGTTGCCTCACGAAACTCGGTGGAAAACGGGCCGAACTAGTGCAAAAGTTCGTGCCACGAAGTCGTGTCAGTGTTTTTCATAACGAACGCACCCGATCCACCCCATTGGACCCTAAACTGATGTTTTGGTGTGTTTTGTACCATTCGGGTGCATTCGGGACCATTTGGTTGCCTTACGAAACTCGGTGGAAAATGGGACAAACTAGTGCAAAAGTTCGTGCCACAAAGTTGCATCGGAATTTTTCGCAACGAACGCACCCGATCCACCCCATTTGACCCTAAACTAATTTTTTGGTGTATTTCGTACCATTTGAGTGCATTCGGGACCGTTTGGTTGCCTTACAAAACTCGGTGGAAAACGGGCCGATCTAGTGCAAAAGTTTGTGCCACAAAGTCGAGTCGAAATTTTTCACAATGAACGCACCCGACCACCCCATTGGACCCTAAATTGATGTTTTGGTGCATTTCGTACCATTGGGTGCCTTCAGGACCGTTTGGTTGCCTTACGAAACTCCGTGGAAAACGGGCTGATCTAGTGAAAAGTTCGTGCCACGAAGTTGCGTCAGAATTTTTGGCAACGAACGCACCTGATCCACCCCATTTGGCCCTAAACCGACATTTTGGTGCCTTTCGTACCATTTGGGTGCGTCCAGGACTGTTTTGTTGGCTTACGAAACTCGGTGGAAAATGGGCCGAACTAGTGCAAAAGTTTGTGCCACGAAGTCGCGTTGGAATTTTTCGCACCAAACGCACCAGATCCACCCCATTGGACCCTAAACTGATGTGTTGGTGTGTTTTGTACTATTTGGGTGCGTTTGGAACCGTTTGGTTGCCTCACAAAACTCGGTGCAAAAGTGGCCGAACTAGTACAAAAGTTCGTGCCACGAAGTCGCATCGGAATTTATCGCAACGAATGCACCCGATCCACCCCATTCGACCATAATCTAATGATTTGGTGTATTTTGTACCATTTGAGTGCATTCTAGACCGTTTGGTTGCCTCACAATACTCGGTGCAAAACGGGCCAAACTAGTGGAAAAGTTCGTGCCACGAAGTCGCGTCCAAATTTTTCGCAACAAACGCACCCGATCCACCCCATTTGACCCTAAAGTGACGTTTTAGTGCATTTCGTACCATTTGGGTGAATTCAAGACTGTTTGGTTGCCTTACGAAACTCGGTAGAAAACGGGCCGATCTAGTGCAAAAGTTCGTGCGACGAAGTCGCGTCGGAATTTTTCATAACGAGCGCACCCGATCCACCCCATTTGATCCCAAACTGACATTTTGGTGTATTGCGTACCATTCGGGTGCATCCAGGACAGTTTGCTTGCCTTACGAAACTCGGTGGAAAACGGGCCGAACTAGTGCAAAAGTTCGTGCCACGAAGTCGCATCGGAATTTTTCGCAACGAACACACCCGATCCACCCCATTTGACCCTACACCAATGTTTTGGTGTATTTCATACCTTTTGAGTGCATTCGGGACCGTTTGGTTGCCTTAGAAAACTCGGTGCAAAACGGGCGAACTAGTGGAAAATTTCGTGCCACGAAGTCGCGTCAAATTTTCCGTAACAAACACAGCCGATCCACCCCATTTGACCCTAAAGTGACGTTTTGGTGCATTTCGTACCATTTGGATTAATTCGGGACTGTTTGGTTGCCTTACAAAACTCTGTGGAAAACGGGCCGATCTAGTGCAAAAGTTCGTGCGACGAAGTCGCGTCGGAATTTTTCATAACGAACACACCCGATCCACCCCATTTGACCCTAAACTGACATTTTGGTGTATTTCGTATCATTTGGGTGCAGTCGGTACTGTTTGGTTGCCTTACAAAACTCGGTGCAAAACGGGCCGAACTAGTGCAAAAGTTCGTGCCACGAAGTCGCGTCGGAATTTTTCGCAACGAACGCATCCGATCCAACCCATTGGACCCTAAACTGATGTTTTAGTGCGCTTCATACTATTTGGGTGCATTCGGGACCATTTGGTTGCCTTATGAAACTCGGAGGAAAACGGGCCGAACTAGTGCAAAAGATCGTGCCACGAAGTCACGTTGAAATTTTTTGCAACGAACGCCCCCGATCCACCCCATTGATCCCTGAACTGACATTTTGGTGCGTTTCGTACTATTTTGGTGCATTTAGGACCATTTGTTTGCCTTACAAAACTTGGTGGAAAACGGGCCGATCTAGTGCAAAAGTTTGTGCCACAAAGTCGAGTCGAAATTTTTCACAATGAACGCACCCGACCATCCCATTGGACCCTAAATTGATGTTTTGGTGCATTTCGTACCATTGGGTGCCTTCAGGACCGTTTGGTTGCCTTACGAAACTCCGTGGAAAACGGGCTGATCTAGTGAAAAGTTCGTGCCACGAAGTTGCGTCAGAATTTTTGGCAACGAACGCACCTGATCCACCCCATTTAGCCCTAAACCGACATTTTGGTGCCTTTCATACCATTTGGGTGCGTCTAGGACTGTTTTGTTGCCTTACGAAACTCGGTGGAAAATGGGCCGAACTAGTGCAAAAGTTTGTGCCACGAAGTCGCGTTGGAATTTTTCGCACCAAACGCACAAGATCCACCCCATTGGACCCTAAACTGATGTGTTGGTGTGTTTTGTACTATTTGGGTGCGTTTGGAACCGTTTGGTTGCCTCACAAAACTCGGTGCAAAAGTGGCCGAACTAGTACAAAAGTTCGTGCCACGAAGTCGCATCGGAATTTATCGCAACGAATGCACCCGATCCACCCCATTCGACCATAATCTAATGATTTGGTGTATTTTGTACCATTTGAGTGCATTCTAGACCGTTTGGTTGCCTCACAATACTCGGTGCAAAACGGGCCAAACTAGTGGAAAAGTTCGTGCCACGAAGTCGCGTCCAAATTTTTCGCAACAAACGCACCCGATCCACCCCATTTGTCCCTAAAGTGACGTTTTAGTGCATTTCGTACCATTTGGGTGAATTCAAGACTGTTTGGTTGCCTTACGAAACTCGGTAGAAAACGGGCCGATCTAGTGCAAAAGTTCGTGCGACGAAGTCGCGTCGGAATTTTTCATAACGAGCGCACCCGATCCACCCCATTTGATCCCAAACTGACATTTTGGTGTATTGCGTACCATTCGGGTGCATCCAGGACAGTTTGCTTGCCTTACGAAACTCGGTGGAAAACGGGCCGAACTAGTGCAAAAGTTCGTGCCACGAAGTCGCATCGGAATTTTTCGCAACGAACACACCCGATCCACCCCATTTGACCCTACACCAATGTTTTGGTGTATTTCGTACCTTTTGAGTGCATTCGGGACCGTTTGGTTGCCTTAGAAAACTCGGTGCAAAACTGGCCGAACTAGTGGAAAAGTTCGTGCCACGAAGTCGCGTCAAATTTTCCGTAACAAACACAGCCGATCCACCCCATTTGACCCTAAAGTGACGTTTTGGTGCATTTCGTACCATTTGTATTAATTCGGGACTGTTTGGTTGCCTTACAAAACTCTGTGGAAAACGGGCCGATCTAGTGCAAAAGTTCGTGCGACGAAATCGCGTCGGAATTTTTCATAACGAACACACCCGATCCACCCCATTTGACCCTAAACTGACATTTTGGTCTATTTCGTATCATTTGGGTGCATTCGGGACTGTTTGGTTGCCTTACAAAACTCGGTGCAAAACGGGCCGAACTAGTGCAAAAGTTCGTGCCACGAAGTCGCGTCGGAATTTTTCGCAACGAACGCATCCGATCCAACCCATTGGACCCTAAACTGACATTTTGGTGCGTTTCATACTATTTGGGTGCATTCAGGACCATTTGGTTGCCTTATGAAACTCGGAGGAAAACGGGCCGAACTAGTGCAAAAGATCGTGCCACGAAGTCGCGTTGAAAATTTTCGCAACGAACGCCCCCGATCCACCCCATTGAACCCTGAACTGACGCTTTGGTGCGTTTCGTACTATTTTGGTGCATTTAGGAGCGTTTGTTTGCCTTACAAAACTTGGTGGAAAACGGGCCGATCTAGTGCAAAAGTTTGTGCCACAAAGTCGAGTCGAAATTTTTCACAATGAACGCACCCGACCACCCCATTGGACCCTAAATTGATGTTTTGGTGCATTTCGTACCATTGGGTGCCTTCAGGACCGTTTGGTTGCCTTACGAAACTCGGTGGAAAACGGGCTGATCTAGTGAAAAGTTCGTGCCACGAAGTTGCGTCAGAATTTTTGGCAACGAACGCACCTGATCCACCCCATTTGGCCCTAAACTGACATTTTGGTGCCTTTCGTACCATTTGGGTGCGTCCAGGACTGTTTGGTTGCCTTACGAAACTCGGTGGAAAACGGGCCGAACTAGTGCAAAAGTTTGTGACACGAATTCGCGTCGGAATTTTTTGCACCAAACGCACCAGATCCACCCCATTGGACCCTAAACTAATGTGTTGGTGCGTTTTGTACTATTTGGGTGCGTTTGGAACCGTTTGGTTGCCTCACAAAACTCGGTGCAAAAGTGGCCGAACTAGTACAAAAGTTCGTGCCACGAAGTCGCATCGGAGTTTATCGCAACGAATGCACCCGATCCACCCCATTCGACCATAATCTAATGATTTGGTGTATTTTGTATCATTTGAGTGCATTCTAGACCGTTTGGTTGCCTCACAATACTCGGTGCAAAACGGGCCAAACTAGTGGAAAAGTTCGTGCCACGAAGTCGCGTCCAAATTTTTCGCAACAAACGCACCCGATCCACCCCATTTGACCCTAAAGTGACGTTTTAGTGCATTTCGTACCATTTGGGTGAATTCAAGACTGTTTGGTTGCCTTACGAAACTCGGTGGAAAACGGGCCGATCTAGTGCAAAAGTTCGTGCGACGAAGTTGCGTCGGAATTTTTCATAACGAGCGCACCCGATCCACCCCATTTGCCCCTAAACTGATATTTTGGTGTATTTCGTACCATTTGGGTGCATCCAAGACAGTTTGCTTGCCTTACGAAACTCGGTGGAAAACGGGCCGAACTAGTGCAAAAGTTCGTGCCACGAAGTCGCATCGGAATTTTTCGCAACGAACACACCCGATCCACCCCATTTGACCCTACACCAATGTTTTGGTGTATTTCGTACCTTTTGAGTGCATTCGGGACTGTTTGGTTGCCTTAGAAAACTCGGTGCAAAACGGGCCGAACTAGTGGAAAAGTTCGTGCCACGAAGTCGCGTCAAATTTTTCGCAACAAACACAGCCGATCGACCCCATTTGACCCTAATGTGACATTTTGGTGCATTTCATACCATTTGGGTGAATTCGGGACGGTTTGGTTGCCTTACAAAACTCGGTGGAAAACAGGCCGATCTGGTGCCAAAGTTCGTGCGACGAAGTCGCGTCGGAATTTTTCGTAACGAACACACCCGATCCACCCCATTTGACCCTAAACTGACATTTTGGTGTATTTCGTATCATTTGGGTGCATTCGGGACCGTTTGGTTGCCTTACAAAACTCGGTGCAAAACGGGCCGAACTAGTGCAAAAGATCGTACCAAAAAGTTGCGTCAGAATTTTGAATAACGAACGCACCCGATCCACCCCATTGAACACTAAACTGACATTTTGGTGTGTTTCTAACCATTTGGGTGCATTCAGAAGCGTTTGGTTGCCTTACGAAACTCGGTGGAAAACGGGCCGATCTAGTGCAAACGTTCGTGCCACGAAGTTGCGTCGGAATTTTTCGCAATGAACGCACCCGATCCTCCCCAATTGGCCCTAAATTGACGTTTTGTTGCATATCATACCATTTGGTTGCATCCAGGACCGTTTGGTTGCCTCAGGAAACTCGGTGGAAAACGGGCCTAACTAGTGCAAAAGTTCGTGCCACGAAGTCGTGTCAGAATTTTTCATAACAAACGCACCCGATCCACCCCATTGGACCCTAAACTGACGTTTTGGTGTGTTTTGTACCATTCGGGTGCATTCAGGACCATTTGGTTGCCTTACGAAACTCGGTGGAAAACGGGCCGAACTAGTGCAAAAGTTCGTGCCACAAAGTCGCATCGGAATTTTTCGCAACGAACGCACCCGATCCACCCCATTTGACCCTAAACTAATGTTTTGGTATATTTCATACCATTTGAGTGCATTCGGGACCGTTTGATTGCCTTAGAAAACTCGGTCCAAAACGGGCCGAACTAGTGGAAAAGTTCGTGCCACGAAGTCGCGTCAAATTTTTCGCAACAAACACAGCCGATCAACCCCATTTGACCCTAAAGTGACGTTTTAGTGCATTTCGTACCATTTTGGTGAATCAAGACTGTTTGGTTGCCTTACGAAACTCGGTGGAAAACGGGCCGATCTAGTGCAAAAGTTCGTGCGACGAAGTCGCATCGGAATTTTTCATAACGAGCGCACCCGATCCACCCCATTTGCCCCTAAACTGACATTTTGGTGTATTTTCGTACCAATTGGGTGCATCCAGGATAGTTTGCTTGCCTTACGAAACTCGGTGGAAAACGGGCCGAACTAGTGCAAAAGTTCGTGCCACGAAGTCGCAACGTTATTTTTCGCAACGAACGCACCCGATCCATCCCATTTGACCCTACACTAATGTTTTGGTGTATTTCGTACAATTTGAGTGCATTCGGGACCGTTTGGTTGCCTTAGAAAACTCGGTGCAAAACGGGCCGAACTAGTGGAAAAGTTCGTGCCACGAAGTCGCGTCAAATTTTTCGCAACAAACACAGCCGATCCACCCCATTTGACCCTAAAGTGACGTTTTGTGCATTTCGTACCATTTGGATTGTCGTGGTGCTGCAAACCACAGCCGGGTGGCGGAAGGCACCCACCTAAGCCCAGAGGGTGTGTACTCGGGGGTTAGCTCGTCTTAGATCGATCTCACTCAAGAACACGATGAACACAGCAGGATTTAGAGTGGTTCGGGCCGCCGGAGCATAATACCCTACGTCCACTGTGTGTTGTATTGCCTTCCCACGAGAGTGAGAAGGTTGCGAGAGCTTGAGTCTGTCCGGAGGTCCCCCTGTGCACAGCGAGCGCCTCCCTTTTATATCTCAAGGGGGTGCGTACACAGCTGTTGGGTCCCCGACAGGTGGGTCCAACGTCGTAGTATTAAATATCGTACTTTCCATACATTATGCGTTGCAGGCAATGGAGATCTCTCTCCTGGATTCCTTGCCTGCTCCTGGAGCCCTTCATCCACCATGTCCTAGCGCTGTCTTGTCGGGTCGGTGCCAGATGCAGCTAGTGGCGCCGCCCGCCACGTTGCTTAGGCGGGCGGTGTAGCTTGCGACGTAGGCGGCATGATGGAAAAGTGCCGTGCCGTCGTATCCATTTAATGCGGCAGATGGGCTCTGCGCGGGTGCGGTGCAGGCGGCTGAACTGTGCACCATGGTAATACGCGGCGCACAGCGATGCCTGACAAAAGCTGTCTCGCATTCCGCGGCGGCAGAGCACGCCTTGTCCATCAGCATTAAATGCAGTGGGCGAGCGAGTCCTCCAGCGGAAGGCTCGCGCTCGAGCCCGCGCCTTCGGGCCACGTGGTGGCTCCGGACCCCTACGCGGTAAATGGGGGGTCTGGCGGGCGTAGGAGGTCCCGGACCCCTATGGGGTCCGAGGTCTCGGCTGTCAGCTCGGATCTTCCCTTGCTTAGAGGCACGTGGCGTCTCCGGACCCATCCCCAGGCGGGGAACGGGTCCGGGGCCGTTGGCCTGGTGAGGGAAGAGCCTGACCCGTGGGGCCTGGCTACTCCGTCCTTTCCACGCAGTTACGGATAACTACACGGGTCCTGCCTTGCTACAGTAAGAGTGGGTATCACTACTACAGTGTACCAACATGGATGAATTCGGGACTGTTTGGTTGCCTTACAAAACTCTGTGGAAAACGGGCCGATCTAGTGCAAAAGTTTGTGCGACGAAGTCGCGTCGGAATTTTTCGTAACGAACACACCCGATCCACCCCATTTGACCCTAAACTGACATTTTGGTGTATTTCGTATCATTTGGGTGCATTCGGGACTGTTTGGTTGCCTTACAAAACTCGGTGCAAAACGGGCCGAACTAGTGCAAAAGTTCGTGCCACGAAGTCGCGTCGGAATTTTTCGCAACGAACGCATCCGATCCAACCCATTGGACCCTAAACTGACGTTTTGGTGCGTTTCATACTATTTGGGTGCATTCGGGACCATTTGGTTGCCTTATGAAACTCGGAGGAAAACGGGCCGAACCACGAAGTCGCGTTGAAATTTTTCGCAACGAACGCCCCCGATCCACCCCATTGAACCCTGAACTGACGTTTTGGTGTGTTTCGTACTATTTTGGTGCATTTAGGACCATTTGTTTGCCTTACAAAACTCGGTGGAAAACGGGCCGATCTAGTGCAAAAGTTTGTGCCACAAAGTCGAGTCGGAATTTTTCACAATGAACGCACCCGACCACCCCATTGGACCCTAAATTGATGTTTTGGTGTGTTTCGTACCATTGGGTGCCTTCAGGACCATTTGGTTGCCTTACGAAACTCGGTGGAAAACGGGCTGATCTAGTGAAAAGTTCATGCCACGAAGTTGCGTCAGAATTTTTGGCAACGAACGCACCTGATCCACCCCATTTGGCCCTAAACTGACATTTTGGTGCCTTTCGTACCATTTGGGTGCGTCCAGGACTGTTTGGTTGCCTTACGAAACTCGGTGGAAAACGGGCCGAACTAGTGCAAAATTTCGTGCGACGAAGTCGCGTCGGAATTTTTCATAACGAGCGCACCCGATCCACTCCATTTGACCCTAAACTGAAATTTTGGTGTATTTCGTACCATTTGGGTGCATCCAGGACAGTTTGCTTGCCTTACGAAACTCGGTGGAAAACGGGCCGAACTAGTGCAAAAGTTCGTGCCACGAAGTCGCATCGGAATTTTTCGCAACGAACGCACCCGATCCACCCCATTTGACCCTACACCAATGTTTTGGTGTATTTCGTACCTTTTGAGTGCATTCGGGACCGTTTGGTTGCCTTAGAAAACTCGGTGCAAAACGGGCCGAACTAGTGGAAAAGTTCGTGCCACGAAGTCGCGTCAAATTTTTCGCAACAAACACAGCCGATCCACCCCATTTGACCCTAAAGTGACATTTTGGTGCATTTCGTACCATTTGGGGGAATTCGTGGTGGTTTGGTTGCCTTACAAAACTCGGTGGAAAACAGGCCGATCTGGTGCAAAAGTTCGTGCGACGAAGTCGCGTCGGAATTTTTCGTAACGAACACACCCGATCCACCCCATTTGACCCTAAACTGACATTTTGGTGTATTTCGTATCATTTGGGTGCATTCGGGACCGTTTGGTTGCCTTACAAAACTCGGTGCAAAACGGGCCGAACTAGTGCAAAAGTTCGTGCCACAAAGTCGCGTTGGAATTTTGCGCAACGAACGCACCCGATCCTCCCCATTGAACACTAAACTGACATTTTGGTGCGTTTCGTACCATTTGGGTGCATTCATAACCATTTGGTTGGCTTACGAAACTCGGTGGAAAACGGGCCGATCTAGTGCAAACGTTCGTGCCACGAAGTTGCGTCGGAATTTTTCGCAATGAACGCACCCGATCCTCCCCAATTGGCCCTAAATTGACGTTTTGGTGCATATCATACCATTTGGGTGCATCCAAGACCGTTTGGTTGCCTCACGAAACTCGGTGGAAAATGGGCCGAACTAGTGCAAAAGTTCGTGCCACGAAGTCGTGTCAGAATTTTTTGTAACGAACGCACCCGATCCACCCCATTGGACCCTAAACTGACGTTTTGGTGTGTTTTGTACCATTCGGGTGCATTCGGGACCATTTGGTTGCCTTACGAAACTCGGTGGAAACCGGGCCGAACTAGTGCAAAAGTTCGTGCCACGAAGTCGCATCGGAATTTTTCGCAACGAACGCCCCCGATCCACCCCATTTGACCCTAAACTAATGTTTTGGTGTATTTCGTACCATTTGAGTGCATTCGGGACCGTTTGGTTGCCTTAGAAAACTCGGTGCCAAACGGGCCGAACTAGTGGAAAAGTTCGTGCCACGAAGTCGCGTCAAATTTTTCGCAACAAACATAGCCGATCCACCCCATTTGACCCTAAAGTGACGTTTTAGTGCATTTCGTACCATTTGGGTGAATCAAGACTGTTTGGTTGCCTTACGAAACTCGGTGGAAAACGGGCCGATCTAGTGCAAAAGTTCGTGCGACGAAGTCGCATCGGAATTTTTCATAACGAGTGCACCCGATCCACCCCATTTTCCCCTAATCTGACATTTTGGTGTATTTCGTACCATTTGGGTGCATCCAGAACAGTTTGCTTGCCTTACGAAACTCGGTGGAAAACGGGCCAAACTAGTGCAAAAGTTCGTGCCACGAAGTCGCAATGGAATTTTTCGCAACGAACGCACCCGATCCATCCCATTTGACCCTACACTAATGTTTTGGTGTATTTTGTACAATTTGAGTGCATTCGGGACCATTTGGTTGCCTTAGAAAACTCGGTGCAAAACGGGCCGAACTAGTGGAAAAGTTCGTGCCACGAAGTCGCGTCAAATTTTTTGCAACAAACACAGCCGATCCACCCCATTTGACCCTAAAGTGACGTTTTGGTGCATTTCGTACCATTTGGATGAATTCGGGACTGTTTGGTTGCCTTACAAAACTCTGTGGAAAACGGGACGAACTAGTGCAAAAGTTCGTGCGACGAAGTCGCGTCGGAATTTTTCGTAACGAACACACCCGATCCACCCCATTTGACCCTAAACTGACATTTTGGTGTATTTCGTATCATTTGGGTGCATTCGGGACTGTTTGGTTGCCTTACAAAACTCGGTGCAAAACGGGCCGAACTAGTGCAAAAGTTCGTGCCACGAAGTCGCGTCGGAATTTTTCGCAACGAACGCATCCGATCCAACCCATTGGACCCTAAACTGACGTCTTGGTGCGTTTCATACTATTTGGGTGCATTCAGGACCATTTGGTTGCCTTATGAAACTTGGAGGAAAACGGGCCGAACTAGTGCAAAAGATCGTGCCACGAAGTCGCGTTGAAAATTTTCGCAACGAACGCCCCCGATCCACCCCATTGAACCCTGAACTGACGTTTTGGTGCGTTTCGTACTATTTTGGTGCATTTAGGACCATTTGTTTGTCTTACAAAACTCGGTGGAAAACAGGCCGATCTAGTGCAAAAGTTTGTGCCACAAAGTCGAGTCGGAATTTTTCACAATGAACGCACCCGACCACGCCATTGGACCCTAAATTGATGGTTTGGTGCGTTTTGTACTATTTGGGTGCGTTTGGGACCGTTTGGTTGCCTCACAAAACTCGGTGCAAAAGTGGCCGAACTAGTACAAAAGTTCGTGCCACAAAGTCGCATCGGAATTTATCGCAACGAATGCACCCGATCCACCCCATTCGACCATAATCTAATGATTTGGTGTATTTTGTACCATTTGAGTGCATTCTAGACCGTTTGGTTGCCTTACAAAAATCGGTGGAAAACGGGCCGATCTAGTGCAAAAGTTCGTGCGACGAAGTCGCGTCGGAATTTTTCATAACGAGCGCACCCGATCCACCCCATTTGACCCCAAACTGACATTTTGGTGTATTTCGTACCATTTGGGTGCATCCAGGACAGTTTCCTTGCCTTACGAAACTCGGTGGAAAACGGGCCGAACTAGTGCAAAAGTTCGTACCACAAAGTCGCGTCGGAATTTTGTGCAACAAATGCACCCGATCCACCCCATTGAACACTAAACTGACGTTTTGGTGCGTTTCGTACCATTTGGGTGAATTCATAACCATTTGGTTGCCTTACGAAACTCGGTGGAAAACGGGCCGATCTAGTGCAAACGTTCGTGCCACGAAGTTGCGTCGGAATTTTTCGCAATGAACGCACCCGATCCTCCCCAATTGGCCCTAAATTGACATTTTGGTGCATATCATACCATTTGGGTGCATCCAGGACCGTTTGGTTGCCTCACGATACTCGGTGGAAAATGGCCGAACTAGTGCAAAAGTTCGTGACACGAAGTCGTGTCAGAATTTTTCGTAACGAACGCACCAGATCCACCCCATCGGACCCTAAACTGACGTTTTGTTGTGTTTTTGTACCATTCGGATGCATTCGGGACCATTTGGTTTCCTTAAGAAACTCAGTGGAAAACGGGCCGAACTAGTGCAAAAGTTCGTGCCATGAAGTCGCATCAGAATTTTTCGCAACGAACGCACCCGATCCACCCCATTTGACCCTAAACTAATGTTTTGGTGTATTTCGTACCATTTGAGTGCATTCGGGACCGTTTGGTTACCTTAGAAAACTCGGTGCAAAACGGGCCGAACTAGTGGAAAAGTTCGTGCCACGAAGTCGCGGCAAATTTTTCGCAACAAACACAGCCGATCCACCCCATTTGACCCTAAAGTGACGTTTTGGTGCATTTCGTACCATTTGGGTGAATTCGGGACTGTTTGGTTGCCTTACAAAACTCGGTGGAAAACAGGCCGATCTAGTGCAAAAGTTCGTGCGACGAAGTCGCGTCGGAATTTTTCGTAACGAACACACCCGATCCACCCCATTTGACCCTACACCAATGTTTTGGTGTATTTCGAAACCTTTTGAGTGCATTCGGGACCGTTTGGTTGCCTTAGAAAACTCGGTGCAAAATGGGCCGAACTAGTGGAAAAGTTCGTGCGACGAAGTCGCGTCAAATTTTTCGCAACAAACACAACCGATCCATCCCATTTGACCCTAAAGTGACATTTTGGTGCATTTCGTACCATTTCGGTGCATTCATAACCATTTGGTTGCCTAACAAAACTCGGTGGAAAACGGGCCGATCTAATGCAAACGTTCGTGCCACGAAGTCGTGTCAGAATTTTTCGTAACTAACGCACCCGATCCACCCCATTGGACCCTAAACTGACGTTTTGGTGTGTTTTGAACCATTCGGGTGCATTCGGGACCATTTGGTTGCCTTACGAAACTCGGTGGAAAACGGGCCGAACTAGTGCAAAAGTTTGTGCCACGAAGTCGCATCGGAATTTTTCGCAACGAATGCACCCGATCCACCCCATTTGACCCTAAACTAATGTTTTGGTGTATTTCGTACCATTTGAGTGCATTCGGGACCGTTTGGTTGCCTTAGAAAACTCGGTGCAAAACGGGCCGAACTAGTGGAAAAGTTCGTGCCACGAAGTCGCGGCAAATTTTTCGCAACAAACACAGCCGATCCACCCCATTTGACCCTAAAGTGACGTTTTGGTGCATTTCGTACCATTTGGGTGAATTCGGGACTGTTTGGTTGCCTTACAAAACTCGGTGGAAAACAGGCCGATCTGGAGCAAAAGTTCGTGCGACGAAGTCGTGTCGGAATTTTTCGTAACGAACACACCCGATCCACCCCATTTGACCCTAAACTGGCATTTTGGTGTATTTCGTATCATTTGGGTGCATTCGGGACCGTTTGGTGGCCATACAAAACTCGGTGCAAAACGGGCCGAACTAGTGCAAAAGTTCGTACCACAAAGTCGCGTCGGAATTTTGCGCTACAAATGCACCCGATCCACCCCATTTAACACTAAACTGACGTTTTGGTGCGTTTCGTACCATTTGGGTGCATTCATAACCATTTGGTTGCCTTACGAAACTTGTGGAAAACAGGCCGATCTAGTGCAAACGTTCGTGCCATGAAGTTGCGTCGGAATTTTTCGCAATGGACGCACCCGATCCTCCCCAATTGGCCCTAAATTGACATTTGGGTGCATATCATACCATTTGGGTGCATCCAGGACCGTTTGGTTGCCTCACGAAACTCGGTGGAAAACGGGCCGAACTAGTGCAAAAGTTCGTGCCACGAAGTCGTTTCAGAATTTTTCGTAACGAACGCACCCGATCCACCCCATTGGACCCTAAACTGACGTTTTTGTGTGTTTTGTACCATTCGGGTGCATTCGGGACCATTTGGTTGCCTTACAAAACTCGGTGGAAAACGGGCCGAACTAGTGCAAAAGTTCGTGCCACGAAGTCGCATCGGAATTTTTCGCAACGAACACACCCGATCCACCCCATTTGACCCTAAACTAATGTTTTGGTGCATTTTGTACCATTTGAGTGCATTCGGGACTGTTTGGTTGCCTTAGAAAACTCGGTGCAAAACGGGCCGAACTTGTGGAAAAGTTCGTGCCATGAAGTCGTGTCAGAATTTTTCGTAACGAACGCACCTGATCCACCCCATTGGACCCTAAACTAATGTTTTGGTGTATTTCGTACCATTTGAGTGCATTCGGGACCGTTTGGTTGCCTTAGAAAACTCGGTGCAAAACAGGCCGAACTAGTGCAAAAGTTCGTGCCACGAAGTCGTGTCAGAATTTTTCGTAACGAACGGACCCGATCCACCCCATTGGACCCTAAACTGATGTTTTGGTGTGTTTTGTACCATTCGGGTGCATTCGGGACCATTTGGTTGCCTTACAAAACTCGGTGGAAAACGGGCCGAACTAGTGCAAAAGTTCGTGCCACAAAGTCGCATCGGAATTTTTCGCAACGAACGCACCCGATCCACCCCATTTGACCCTAAACTGACATTTTGTTGTATTTCGTACCATTTGGGTGCATCCAGGACAGTTTGCTTGCCTTACGAAACTCGGTGGGAAACGGGCCGAACTAGTGCAAAAGTTCGTGCCACGAAGTCGCATCGAAATTTTTCGCAACGAACACACCCGATCCACCCCATTTGACCCTAAACTAATGTTTTGGTGTATTTCATACCATTTGAGTGCATTCGGTACCGTTTGGTTGCCTTAGAAAACTCGGTGCAAAACGGGCCGAACTAGTGGAAAAGTTCGTGCCACGAAGTCGCGTCAAATTTTTCGCAACAAACACAGCCGATCCACCCGATTTGACCCTAAAGTGACATTTTAGTGCATTTCGTACCATTTGGGTGAATCAAGACTGTTTGGTTGCCTTACGAAACTCGGTGGAAAACGGGCCGATCTAGTTCAAAAGTTCGTGCGACGAAGTCGCGTCAGAATTTTTCATAACGAGCGCACCCGATCCACCCCATTTGCCCCTAAACTGACATTTTGGTGTATTTCGTACCATTTGGGTGCATCCAGGATAGTTTGCTTGCCTTACGAAACTCGGTGGAAAACGGGCCGAACATGTGCAAAAGTTCGTGCCACGAAGTCGCAATGGAATTTTTCTCAACGAACGCACCCGATCCATTCCATTTGACCCTACACTAATGTTTTGGTGTATTTCATACCATTTGAGTGCATTCGGGGCCGTTTGGTTGCCTTAGAAAACTCGGTGCAAAACGGGCCGAACTAGTGGAAAAGTTCGTGCCACGAAGTCGCGTCAAATTTTTCGCAACAAACACAGCCGATCCACCCCATTTGACCCTAAAGTGAGGTTTTGGTGCATTTCGTACCATTTGGGTGAATTCAGGACTGTTTGGTTGCCTTACAAAACTCGGTGGAAAACAGGGCGATCTAGTGCAAAAGTACGTGCGACGAAGTCGCGTCGGAATTTTTCGTAACAAACACACCCGAGCCACCCCATTTGACCCTAAACTGACATTTTGGTGTATTTCGTATCATTTCGGTGCATTCGGGACCGTTTGGTTGCCTTACAAAACTCGGTGCAAAACGGGCCGAACTAGTGCAAAAGTTCGTGCCACAAAGTCGCGTCGGAATTTTGCGCAACGAACGCACCCGATCCACCCCATTGAACACTAAACTGATGTTTTGGTGCGTTTCGTACCATTTGGGTGCATTCATAACCATTTGGTTGCATTACGAAACTCGGTGGAAAACGGGCCGATCTAGTGCAAACGTTCGTGCCACGAAGTTGCATCGGATTTTTTCACAATGAACACACCCGATCCTCCCCAATTGTCCCTAAATTGACGTTTTGGTGCATATCATACCATTTGGGTGCATCCAGGACCGTTTGGTTGCCTCACGAAACTCGGTGGAAAACGGGCCGAACTAGTGCAAAAGTTCGTGCCACGAAGTCGTGTCAGAATTTTTCGTAACGAACTCACCCGATCCACCCCATTGGACCCTAAACTGACGTTTTGGTGTGTTTTGTACCATTCGGGTGCAATCGGGACAATTTGGTTAACTTACGAAACTCGGTGGAAAACGGGCCGAACTAGTGGAATAGTTCGTGCCACGAAGTCGCATCGGAATTTTTCGCAACGAACGCACCCGATCCACCCCATTTGACCTTAAAGTGACGTTGTAGTGCATTTCGTAACATTTGGGTGAATCAAGACTGTTTGGTTGCCTTAAGAAACTCGGTGGAAAACGTGCCGATCTAGTGCAAACGTTCGTGCCACGAAGTCGCGTCGGAATTTTTCGCAATGAATGCACCCGATCCTCCCGAATTGTCCCTAAATTGACGTGTTGGTGCATATCATACCATTTGGGTGCATCCAGGACCGTTTGGTTGCCTCACGAAACTCGGTGGAAAACGGGCCGAACTAGTGCAAAAGTTCTTGCCACGAAGTCGTGTCAGAAATTTTCGCAACGAACGCACCCGATCCACCCCATTTGACCCTAAACTAATGTTTTGGTGTATTTCATACCATTTGAGTGCATTCGGGACCGTTTGGTTGCCTTAGAAAACTCGGTGCAAAACGGGCCGAACTAGTGGAAAAGTTCGTGCCACGAAGTCGCGTCAAATTTTTTCGCAACAAACACAGCCGATCCACCCGATTTGACCCTAAAGTGACATTTTAGTGCATTTCGTACCATTTGGGTGAATCAAGACTGTTTGGTTGCCTTACGAAACTCGGTGGAAAACGGGCCGATCTAGTTCAAAAGTTCGTGCGACGAAGTTGCGTCAGAATTTTTCATAACGAGCGCACCCGATCCACCCCATTTGCCCCTAAACTGACATTTTGGTGTATTTCGTACCATTTGGGTGCATCCAGGACAGTTTGCTTGCCTTACGAAACTCGGTGGAAAACGGGCCGAACTAGTGCAAAAGTTCGTGCCACGAAGTTGCAATGGAATTTTTCTCAACGAACACACCCGATCCATTCCATTTGACCCTACACTAATGTTTTGGTGTATTTCGTACCATTTGAGTGCATTCGGGACCGTTTGGTTGCCTTAGAAAACTCGGTGCAAAACGGGCCGAACTAGTGGAAAAGTTCGTGCTACGAAGTCGCGTCAATTTTTTCGCAACAAACACAGCCGATCCACCCCATTTGACCCTAAAGTGACGTTTTGGTGCATTTCATACCATTTGGGTGAATTCGGGACTGTTTGGATGCCTTACAAAACTCGGTGGAAAACAGGGCGATCTAGTGCAAAAGTTCGTGCGACGAAGTCGCGTCAGAATTTTTCATAACGAACACACCCGATCCACCCCATTTGACCCTAAACTGACATTTTGGTGTATTTCGTATCATTTGGGTGCATTCGGGACCGTTTGGTTGCCTTACAAAACTCGGTGCAAAACGGGCCGAACTAGTGCAAAAGTTCGTGGCACAAAGTCGCGTCGGAATTTTGCGCAACGAACGCACCCGATCCACCCCATTGAACACTAAACTGATGTTTTGGTGCGTTTCGTACCATTTGGGTGCATTCATAACCATTTGGTTGCATTACGAAACTCGGTGGAAAACGGGCCGATCTAGTGCAAACGTTCGTGCCACGAAGTTGCATCAGATTTTTTCGCAATGAACGCACCCGATCCTCCCCAATTGTCCTTAAATTGACGTTTTGGTGCAGATCATACCATTTGGGTGCATCCAGGACCGTTTGGTTGCCTCACGAAACTCGGTGGAAAACGGGCCGAACTAGTGCAAAAGTTCGTGCCACGAAGTCGTGTCAGAATTTTTCGTAACGAACTCACCCGATCCACCCCATTGGACCCTAAACTGACGTTTTGGTGTGTTTTGTACCATTCGGGTGCAATCGGGACCATTTGGTTAACTTACGAAACTCGGTGGAAAACGGGCCGAACTAGTGGAATAGTTCGTGCCACGAAGTCGCATCGGAATTTTTCGCAACGAACGCACCCGATCCAGCCCATTTGACCTTAAAGTGACGTTGTAGTGCATTTCGTAACATTTGGGTGAATCAAGACTGTTTGGTTGCCTTAAGAAACTCGGTGGAAAACGTGCCGATCTAGTGCAAACGTTCGTGCCACGAAGTCGCGTCGGAATTTTTCGCAATGAATGCACCCGATCCTCCCCAATTGGCCCTAAATTGACGTGTTGGTGCATATCATACCATTTGGGTGCATCCAGGACCGTTTGGTTGCCTCACGAAACTCGGTGGAAAACGGGCCGAACTAGTGCAAAAGTTCGTGCCACGAAGTCGTGTCAGAATTTTTCGCAACGAACGCACCCGATCCACCCCATTTGACCCTAAACTAATGTTTTGGTGTATTTCATACCATTTGAGTGCATTCGGGACCGTTTGGTTGCCTTAGAAAACTCGGTGCAAAACGGGCCGAACTAGTGGAAAAGTTCGTGCCACGAAGTCGCGTCAAATTTTTTCGCAACAAACACAGCCGATCCACCCGATTTGACCCTAAAGTGACATTTTAGTGCATTTCGTACCATTTGGGTGAATCAGGACTGTTTGGTTGCCTTACGAAACTCGGTGGAAAACGGGCCGATCTAGTTCAAAAGTTCGTGCGACGAAGTCGCGTCAGAATTTTTCATAACGAGCGCACCCGATCCACCCCATTTGCCCCTAAATTGACATTTTCGTGTATTTCGTACCATTTGAGTGCATTCGGGACCGTTTGGTTGGCTTAGAAAACTCGGTGCAAAACGGGCCGAACTAGTGGAAAAGTTCGTGCCACGAAGTCGCGTCAAATTTTTCGCAACAAACACAGCCGATACACCCCATTTGACCCTAAATTGACGTTTTGGTGCATTTCGTACCATTTGGGTGAATTTGGGACTGTTTGGTTGCCTTGCAAAACTCAATGGAAAACAGGCCGATCTAGTGCAAAAGTTCGTGCGACGAAGTCGCTTCGGAATTTTTCGTAACGAACACACCCGATCCACCCATTTGACCCTAAACTGACATTTTGGTGTATTTCGTATCATTTGGGTGCATTCGGGACCGTTTGGGGGCCTTACAAAACTCGGTGTAAAACGGGCCGAACTAGTGGAAAAGTTCGTGCCACGAAGTCGCGTCAAATTTTTCGCAACAAACACAGCCGATCCACCCCATTTGACACTAAAGTGACATTTTAGTGCATTTCGTACCATTTGGGTGAATCAAGACTGTTTGGTTGCCTTACGAAACTCGGTGGAAAACGGGCCGATCTAGTGTAAACGTTCGTGCCACGAAGTCGCGTCGGAATTTTTCGCAATGAACGCACCCGATCCTCCCCAATTGGCCCTAAATTGATGTTTTGGTGCATATCATACCATTTGGGTGCATCCAGGACAGTTTGCTTGCCTTTCAAAACTCGGTGGAAAACGGGCCGAACTAGTGCAAAAGTTCGTGCGACGAAGTTGTGTCAGAATTTTTCGTAATGAATGCACCCGATCCACCCCATTGGACCCTAAACTGACGTTTTGGTGTGTTTTGTACCATTCGGGTGCATTCGGGACCATTTGGTTGCCTTACGAAACTCGGTGGAAAACGGGCCGAACTAGTGCAAAAGTTCGTGCCACGAAATCGCATCGGAATTTTTCGCAACGAACGCACCCGATCCACCCCATTTGACCCTAAACTAATGTTTTGGTGTATTTCGTATCATTTGAGTGCATTCGGGACTGTTTGGTTGCCTTAGAAAACTCGGTGCAAAACGGGCCGAACTAGTGGAAAAGTTCGTGCCACGAAGTCGCGTCAAATTTTTCGCAACAAACACAGCCGATACACCCTGTTTGACCCTAAAGTGACATTTTGGTGCATTTCGTACCATTTGAGTGAATTCGGGACTGTTTGGTTGCCTTACAAAACTCAGTGGAAAACAGGCCGATCTAGTGCAAAAGTTCGTGCGACGAAGTCGCGTCGGAATTTTTCGTAACGAACACACCCGATCCACCCATTTGACCCTAAACTGACATTTTGGTGTATTTCGTATCATTTGGGTCCATTTGGGACCATTTGGTGGCCTTACAAAACTCGGTGCAAAACGGGCCGAACTAGTGGAAAAGTTCGTGCCACGAAGTCGCGTCAAATTTTTCGCAACAAACACAGCCGATCCACCCCATTTGACCCTAAAGTGACGTTTTAGTGCATTTCGTACCATTTGGGTGAATCAAGACTGTTTGGTTGCCTTACGAAACTCGGTGGAAAACAGGCCGATCTAGTTCAAAAGTTCGTGCGACGAAGTCGCGATAGAATTTTTCGTAACGAGCGCACCCGATCCACACCATTTGCCCCTAAACTGACATTTTGGTGTATTTCGTACCATTTGGGTGCATCCAGGACAGTTTGCTTGCCTTACGAAACTCTGTGGAAAATGGGCCGAACTAGTGCAAAAGTTCGTGCCACGAAGTCGCATCGGAATTTTACGCAACGAACGCACCCGATCCTCCCCATTTGACCCTAAACTAATGTTTTGGTGTATTTCATACCATTTGAGTGCATTCGGGACCGTTTAGTTGTGATAGAGCCGGAGTGCCCGTTCTTTCGGTGAGTGGGGATAAATTCGACTTGGCGGAAGATGACCCTCACGATCCGACTACGACGAGCGAACCCGAAGCGCCAATGCAATCGCTGAACCAACTCCCTGTGGTTACTGACCTTGTTGATGCAAGATCAGCCTGGTCACGAAGATCATTTCCTGTCCGCAATCGAAGAACGAACAAGAAAAAGGATGCGTGCAATCTGATTATCTCTCGAAGGTGGAGTTCTGAATACACGAGGACAGCGCTGATTTGCGCGTGTACAAGAGTAGCTAAAGCTAGATGTAAAACAAAACCCAAGTCTGAAAATAAAAGAGGAGTCTATCTAAATAGGGGACGCAGCCCCTGGCGGCCAGGAGGGGCGGCGCGCTACAGTACCCGCGGGTACTGTTCACGCGTAGGGTTGCGAAGGTTGGGCCTCCTGTTGGGCCAGCTTCTATTCTTCTGGGCCTTCATTCTTCAGTAGCATGACGAAGTTCAGTTCTCTTGCATGGGCCCGAGTGATTGGCCCAGAAGGTGGCGCCTGGGGTGGAGGCGCTGGAGAAGGTGCTGCTGGTGTAGACGTACTCGTGGTGTCCTCATCATCCTCCCCTTCTTGAACTGATGTCGTCCTCGACGGCAACTCCTCATCCTCGCCCGCATATGGTTTCAAATCTGCAACATTAAAACTAGTGGAAACACCAAACTCCGCAGGCAGGTCAAGGACATAAGCATTATCATTAATCTTGGTTAACACCTTAAAAGGACCAGCAGCACAAGGCATCAATTTAGAACGTCGCAAAGTAGGAAAACGATCCTTTCGCAAATGCAACCAAACCATATCACCTGGTTCAAAAGTAACATGTTTTCTTCCTTTACTACAAGCAACCTGATACTTAGCATTAGTAGCAGCAATGTTTCGTTGTGTTTGTTCATGGAGGTGAAGCATGTGTTCAGCATGTGCAACAGCATCTATATGTGGGGCATCCTCAGCATCAAGCGAAAACAAATCAATAGGCGCCTGAGGAATGTAGCCATAAACAATCTGAAAAGGGCACATCTTTGTAGAAGAATGCGTTGCACGATTGTACGCAAATTCAATATGAGGCAAACAATCCTCCCAACGTCTCAAATTTTTGTCTAAAACAGCCCTAAGCATGGTTGATAAAGTTCTATTGACCACCTCAGTTTGTCCATCAGTTTGAGGGTGGCAAGTTGTGCTAACACAGCAATTTAGTTCCCAATTTATTCCAAAGAGATCTCCAAAAATGACTGAGAAACTTAGCAGCACGATCAGAGACTATTGTATTCGGAATACCATGCAAACGAATAATCTCTCGAAAGAACAATTCAGCAACACTACTAGCATCATCAGTCTTATGACATGGTATAAAATGAGCCATTTTGGAGAATCTATCAACAACCACGAAAATGCTATCCCTCCCCTTCTTAGTTCTAGGCAATCCCAAAACAAAGTCCATAGAAATATCAAGCCAAGGGGAAGTAGGGACAGGCAAAGGCATATACAAACCATGGTTATTTAGTCGTGACTTAGCTTTCTGACAAGTAGTGCAGCGGGCAACAAGGCACTCGACATCACGGCGCATCCGGGGCCAAAAGAAGTGGGCGGCCAGCACCTCATGCGTCTTGTAGACGCCAAAGTGTCCCATGAGACCACCTCCGTGTGCTTCCTGTAACAACAAAAGACGAACCGAGCTTGCTGGAACACACAGCTTGTTAGCGCGAAACAGGAACCCATCCTGCATGTGAAATTTGCCCCATGGTTTGCCATTCATACAATGAGCTAAGATATGTTTAAAATCAGCATCGTTGACATATTGATCTTTCACAGTTTGCAAGCCAAAGATTTTAAAATCTAGCTGTGAGAGCATGGTATATCTACGAGACAAAGCATCGGCAATGACATTTTCCTTCCCGTTCTTGTGTTTAATGATGTAAGGAAAGGACTCAATGAATTCTACCCAGTTTGCATGACGACGGTTCAGATTTGTTTGGGTACAAATATGTTTCAAAGCCTCATGATCAGAATGGATTATAAACTCACGATGCCAAAGATAGTGCTGCCATGTTTGCAAAGTGCGAACTAAAGCATAAAGCTCCTTATCATAAGTAGAATATCTCAGACTAGCACCGTTTAATTTCTCACTAAAATAAGCAACCGGTTTTCCTTCTTGTAACAAAACAGCACCTAGCCCAATACCGCTAGCATCACATTCAAGCTCAAATACTTTATTAAAATCAGGCAATTGCAAGAGGGGAGCATGTGTTAACTTATCTTTCAAAGTGTTGAACGCTACCTCCTGCGAGTCGCCCCAAGCAAATGGCGCACCTTTCTTTGTAAGCTCGTGCAAAGGGGCTGCAATGGAGCTGAAATCACGGACAAACCGACGGTAGAATCCTGCAAGTCCAAGAAAGCTCCGAATCTGTGTGACCGTCGTCGGTGTAGGTCATTCCCGAATGGCATTGATCTTGCTGCTGTCCACCTCAATGCCCTGTGGAGTAACAACATAGCCAAGAAACGAGACACGTTGTGTGCAAAAGATGCATTTTTCTATGTTGCCAAACAAGTGAGCAGCACGCAACGCATCAAAAACAGCACGCAGATGTTCTAAATGTTCTTGCATAGACTTGCTGTAAATCAGGATATCATCAAAATAGACAACAACGAACAATCCTATGAAAGGCCTTAGAACTTCATTCATTAAGCGCATAAAGGTACTGGGAGCATTAGTCAATCCAAACAGCATAACCAACCATTCATATAACCCAAATTTCGTTTTAAAAGCCGTTTTCCATTCATCACCCAGTTTCATTCTAATCTGGTGGTAACCACTACGCAAATCAATCTTAGTGAAAATAATGGCACCACTAAGCTCATCTAGCATATCATCAAGGCGTGGTATAGGATATCAATAACGAATGGTGATGTTATTAATAGCACGACAGTCTAGACACATACGCCATGATCCATCTTTCTTTGGAACAAGTAACACAGGAACTGAGCAAGGGCTAAGAGACTCACGGATGTAACCCTTGTCGAGCAACGCCTGTACCTGGCGCTGGATCTCCTTCGTCTCATCCGAATTTGTACGGTACGGTGCGCGGTTCGGAAGCTGTGCGCCTGGAATGAGATCGATCTGGTGCTCAATACCATGGAGTGGTGGAAGACCCGGTGGCAAGTCCTTGGGAAAGACATCAGCGTACTCCTGCAAAAGGTTAGCAACCACAGGGGGAATATCCAAAGACGGTGCATCATCGAGCGAAACGAGCACACTAGAGCATACAAGTGCATAGTAGGGCAAATGAGCATCGCGGAGATCATCAAAATCAGCACATGTAGCAAGTAAAACAGGAGCATTCAACTTGATTTCAGAATTAGAGGGCAATGGTGATGGTTCAAGTTGTTTAGCATTCCTAGCAGCTCGAGCAAGATCATCTTTAACAATTTGTTCAGGTGTCATTGGATGTATAATTATTTTCTGACCCTTAAACATGAAAGAATAATGATTCGAATGACCATGATGTAAGCTATCAGTATCGTATTGCCAATGTCTACCAAGTAACAAAGAGCATGCTTCCATGGGAATAACATCACAATCGACAAAATCAGAATAAGCACCCATGGAGAAAGGGACACGCACCGACCGTGTTACTCTAATTTTTCCACCATCATTAAGCCACTGAATGTGATATGGATTCGGATGCTTACGAGTGGGTAATGACAACATCTCAACCAGCACTGTACTCGCCAAGTTGTTGCAGCTGCCGCTGTCGATGATGATGCGAATCGACCGCTCCTGCACAACGCCCTTTGTATGGAACAGAGTGTGTCGCTGATTTTTCTCGGGCTGGGCAACCTGTGTACTAAGAACACGCTGCACAACAAGATTTTCATACCTATCTGCAGCGCCCGGGGTGACATGTACCTCCTCATTAGCTGCATGGTCAGTGGCAAGCATAGCATGTCGAGTTTCTTCGGAATCACTTTCAGAAGAGTACTCACCATTGTCACGGATAAGCAAGGTACGCTTGTTTGGGCAGTCCCGAATCATGTGCCCAAATCCTTTGCAACGATGGCACTGAATATCCCGTGTACGTCCTGTGGAAGGAACAACGCCTGTGGGAGAAGGTGCTGCAGGTTTGGCCGACCTCTCGCGTGGTGTACTGCTGGTCGTGGATGACGCAGGTAGAGCAGGCGCTGAGCTGGTTGGCGGGCTTCTTCCTGCAAAAGAGTTAGGATATGTCTTCGAACGGCGTCCCTGCACTTCACGTTCAGCTTTGCAAGCATATGCAAACAATGTGGTCATATCAGAATATTCTTTATAATCAAGGATGTCCTGAATTTCGCGGTTCAAACCACCGCAAAAACGTGCCATAGCAGCGTCGTCTGTCTCAAACAAACCACAACGAATCATACCTTTTTGTAACTCCTGATAATAGTCCTCAACAGATTGTTGACCTTGTCGAAAGCACTGCATTTTTTCAAGCAAATCTCGTGCATAATATGAAGGAACAAATCTGTGTCGCATGGCAGCTTTTAATTGAGTCCAAGTGGTGGGCCTGGGATGTTTTTGTTTATATTCACGCCACCAAATTAAAGCAAAATCAGTAAATTCACTAATAGCAGCTTTAACTTGAGAATTAACAGGAATATCATGGCATAAAAATTTCTAGTCGACCTCTAGTTCCCAATCAAGATATGCAGCAGGATCATACTTGCCATTAAAAGACGGAATTTTGAATTTAATCTTAGCAAATGAGTCATTATGTTGATGACGTACCACACGGCGGGCACGACCGGTGCGAGTACCCTCTTCCTGTTCCGTGTCACCACCATAATCCTTCTGCAACTCTGTGATCGATGTGGACAATGTGTCGAGCTGTGCCACGATGGTGTCGAGCGTGGTCTTAGCAGCCATCTGAGCGAGGTCGAGCTGATCGAACCTCTCGGTCGATGATGTGATCGTCGAGTCAAGCCGTTCATGCATCGTCTTCATGTCCGCGGCCAGTCCATCAACTCGTGTCCGCATGTCCTGCAGCTTCTCATCTGGCGTGCCTTCGTCTCCTGCCATAGTTAGCGCAAACACAAAAACAAAGCCTACGACAACATGGGTGCAACAGCTCACAAGGCGCTCACAGTAGTGCTGTTATCAAATTCTTATCCATTCTTACCAAGCACACAGGGGTGATCTGCAACCAACAGGTAGAACCGGCGACAGATTGGAGGAGCGATTGCCTGGAGAAACAAAGCCTGCTCGTCGTAGAACTATGTGGAGTTCTGGGTAGGCTGCACTCAATTCAAGGGTTAGCACAATCAAACAATAATGCAAGGTTGAATTATAGTGCCAAACACGTAATCAAAGCTGCTGGAAACAAGGTGCAAAAGTTGAGCAAGGGTATGGGGCAAAGGAAAAACACAAGAGGAAAGAACAAGGAGCAGCAGGTGCGCACACCTGGGCGTCCTGCGTGATGCACCCAAATGAGGTAATCTCCTTTCTGTTTCCCTGTTTTTTTTCGTTTCTGTTTTTTTTTTCCGGAGAAATTCACAAACTGATTATATGAGCAAAGGAATACAAATGAGCAAGTTACCACACACACTTTTCAGGAAAGGTAGGTGTATTCCGGTAACAAGAAGATCCGAACATCCCTTTGTATGGTAGGACTGCCAAAGCGACCAAAACTTTCTCAATTGAAGTCGATCAGGATTAGGCAAACCCTTATTTTTTTTAAACTTGCTAAAAGAAATACACAACCGGTGGACAGGGAGGTGTGATCCGAAACAAAGAAGAAAGGGTGGGGGGGCGTCGGCGCGACCAGAAATCATGCACGCGGTTGTGTTTCTCTCTTTCCTTTTTTTTTTGACTTGCCAAACACACAAGGCAGGGGAGGGCGATAAGGAGCAGAGAGATGGTGGCGGCGCTAGGGTTAGACGAAAAGAAAACAAGGATAGAACACAAAGTAACCAGCAACAATTGAACGCGTAAGAACACAAATTCAACAATGCAAATTATTGAAAGAAAGTGCAAGGCTCAAAAGGGTGCTGGGACAAGGATCTAACCTGATAATAATTTTTTTTTGGTTTTGTGGACTGTAGGAAAGGGAAGAACACTAGATAAACTCACCGATCAACCTAGAAACCTGCTACCACTTGATAGAGCCGGAGTGCCCGATCTTTCGGTGAGTGAGGATAAATTCGACTTGGCAGAAGATGACCCTCACGATCCGACTACGACGAGCGAACCCGAAGCGCCAATGCAATCGCTGAACCAACTCCCTGTGGTTACTGACCTTGTTGATGCAAGATCAGCCTGATCACGAAGATCGTTTCCTGTCCGCAATCGAAGAACGAATAAGAAAAAGGATGCGAGCAATCTGATTATCTCTCGAAGGTGGAGTTCTGAATACACGAGGACAGCGCTGATTTGCGCGTGTTCAAGAGTAGCTAAAGCTAGATGTAAAACAAAACTCAAGTCTGAAAATAAAAGATCAGTCTATCTAAATAGGGGACGCAGCCCCTGGCGGCCAGGAGGGGCGGCGCGCTACAGTACCCGCGGTACTGTTCACGCCTAGGGTTGCGAAGGTCGGGCCTCCTGTTGGGCCAGCTTCTATTCTTCTGGGCCTTCATTCTTCAGTAGCATGACGAAGTTCAATTCTCTTGCACGGGCCCGAGTGATTGGCCCAGAAGGTGGCGCCTGGGGTGGAGGCGCTGGAGAAGGTGCTGCTGGTGTAGACGTACTCGTGGTGTCCTCATCAGGTTGCCTTAGAAAACTCGGTGCAAAACGGGCCGAACTAGTGGAAAAGTTTGTGCCACGAAGTCGCGTCAAATTTTTCGCAACAAACACAGCCGATCCACCCCATTTGACCCTAAAGTGATGTTTTAGTGCATTTCGTACCATTTGGGTGAATTAAGACTATTTGGTTGCCTTACAAAACTCGGTGGAAAACGGGCCGATCTAGTTCAAAAGTTCGTGCGACGAAGTCGCGTCAGAATTTTTCATAACGAGCGCACCCGATCCACCCCATTTGCCCCTAAACTAACATTTTGGTGTATTTCGTACCATTTGGGTACATCCAGGACAGTTTGCTTGCCTTACGAAACTCGGTGGAAAACGGGCCGAACTAGTGCAAAAGTTCGTGCCACGAAGTCGCGATGGAATTTTTCTCAACGAACACACCCGATCCATTCCATTTGACCCTACACTAATGTTTTGGTGTATTTCATACCATTTGAGTGCATTCAGGACCGTTTGGTTCCCTTAGAAAACTCGGTGCAAAACGGGCCGAACTAGTGGAAAAGTTCGTGCCATGAAGTCGCGTCAAATTTTTCGCAACAAACACAGCCGATCCACCCCATTTGACCCTAAAGTGACGTTTTGGTGCATTTCATACCATTTGGGTGAATTCGGGACTGTTTGGTTGCCTTACAAAACTCGGTGGAAAACAGGCCGATCTAGTGCAAAAGTTCGTGCGACGAAGTCGCGTCGGAATTTTTCGTAACGAACACACTCGATCCACCCCATTTGACCATAAACTGACATTTTGGTGTATTTCGTATCATTTGGGTGCATTCGGGACCGTTTGGGGGCCTTACAAAACTCGGTGCAAAACGGGCCGAACTAGTGCAAAAGTTCGTGCCACAAAGTCGTGTCAGAATTTTGCGCAACGAACACACCCGATCCACCCCATTGAACACTAAACTGACGTTTTGGTGCGTTTCGTATCATTTGGGTGCATTCATAACCATTTGGTTGCCTTACGAAACTCGGTGGAAAACGGGCCGATCTAGTGCAAACGTTCGTGCCACGAATTTGCTTCGGAATTTTTCGCAATGAACGCACCCGATCCTCCCCAATTTATCCCTAAATTGACGTTTTGGTGCATATCATACCATTTGGGTGCATCCAGGACCGTTTGGTTGCCTCACGAAACTTGGTGGAAAACGGGCCGAACTAGTGCAAAAGTTCGTGCCACGAAGTTGTGTCCGAATTTTTCGTAACGAACACACCTGATCCACCCCATTGGACCCTAAACTGACGTTTGTGTGTGTTTTGTTCCATTCGGGTGCATTCGGGACCATTTGGATGCCTTACGAAACTCGGTGGAAAACGGGCCGAACTAGTGCAAAAGTTCGTGCCACGAAGTCGCATCGGAATTTTTCGCAACGAACGCACCCGATCCACCCCATTTGACCCTAAACTAATGTTTTGGTGTATTTCATACCATATGAGTGCATTCGGGACTGTTCGGTTTCCTTAGAAAACTCGGTGCAAAACGGGCCGAACTAGTGGAAAAGTTCGTGCCACGAAGTCGCGTCAAATTTTTCGCAACAAACACAGCCGATACACCCCATTTGACCCTAAAGTGATGTTTTGGTGCATTTCATACCATTTGGGGGAATTCGGGACTGTTTGGTTGCCTTACAAAACTCGGTGGAAAACTGGCCGATCTAGTGCAAAAGTTCGTGCGACGAAGTCGCGTCGGAATTTTTCGTAACGAACACACCCGATCCACCCCATTTGACCCTAAACTGACATTTTGGTGTATTTCGTATCATTTGGGTGCATTCGGAACCGTTTGGTGGCCTTACAAAACTCAGTGCAAAATGGGCCGAACTAGTGCAAAAGTTCGTGCCACAAAGTCGCGTCGGAATTTTGTGCAACGAACGCACCCGATACACCCCATTGAACACTAAACTGATGTTTTGGTGCGTTTCGTACCATTTGGGTGCATTCATAACCATTTGGTTGTCTTACGAAACTCGGTGGAAAACGGGCCGATCTACTACAAACATTCGTGCCACGAAGTTGCGTCGGAATTTTTCGCATTGAATGCACCCGATCCTCCCCAATTTATCCCTAAATTGACGTTTTGGTGCATATCATACCATTTGGGTGCATCCAGGACCGTTTGGTTGCCTCACGAAACTTGGTGGAAAACGGGCCGAACTAGTGCAAAAGTTCGTGCCACGAAGTCGTGTCAGAATTTTTCGTAACGAATGCACCTGATCCACCCCATTGAACCCTAAACTGACGTTTGGGTGTGTTTTATACGATTCGGGTGCATTCGGGACCATTTGGATGCCTTACGAAACTCGGTGGAAAACGGGCCGAACTAGTGCAAAAGTTCGTGCCACGAAGTCGCATCGGAATTTTTCGCAACGAACGCACCCGATCCACCCCATTTGACCCTAAACTAATGTTTTGGTGTATTTCGTACCATATGAGTGCATCCGGGACCGTTTGGTTGCCTTAGAAAACTCGGTGCAAAACGGGCCGAACTAGTGGAAAAGTTCGTGCCACGAAGTCGCGTCAAATTTTTCGCAACAAACACAGCCGATACACCCCATTTGACCCTAAAGTGACGTTTTGGTGCATTTCGTACCATTTGGGGGAATTCGGGACTGTTTGGTTGCCTTACAAAACTCGGTGGAAAACAGGCCGATCTAGTGCAAAAGTTCGTGCGACGAAGTCGCGTCGGAATTTTTCGTAACGAACACACCCAATCCACCCCATTTGACCCTAAACTGACATTTTGGTGTATTTCGTATCATTTGGGTGCATTCGGAACCGTTTGGTGGCCTTACAAAACTCAGTGCAAAATGGGCCGAACTAGTGCAAAAGTTCGTGCCACAAAGTCGCGTCGGAATTTTGCACAATGAACGCACCCGATCCACCCCATTGAACACTAAACTGACGTTTTGGTGCGTTTCGTACCATTTGGGTGCATTCATAACCATTTGGTTGCCTTACGAAACTCGGTGGAAAACGGGCCGATCTACTACAAACATTCGTGCCACGAAGTTGCGTCGGAATTTTTCGCAATGAACGCACCCGATCCTCCCCAATTGGCCCTAAATTGACGTTTTGGTGCATATCATACCATTTGGGTGCATCCAGGACCGTTTGGTTGCCTCACGAAACTCGGTGGAAAACGGGCCGAACTAGTGCAAAAGTTCGTGCCACGAAGTGGTGTCAGAATTTTTCGTAACGAACGCACCCGATCCACCCCATTGGACCCTAAACTGATGTTTTGGTGTGTTTTGTACCATTCGGGTGCATTCGGGACCATTTGGTTGCCTTACGAAACTCGGTGCAAAACGGGCCGAACTAGTGCAAAAGTACGTGCCACGAAGTCGCATCGGAATTTTTCGCAACGAACGCACCCGATCCACCCCATTTGACCATAAACTAATGTTTTGGTGTATTTCATACCATTTGAGTGCATTCGGGACCGTTTGGTTGCCTTAGAGAACTTGGTGCAAAACGGGCCGAACTAGTGGAAAAGTTCGTGCCACGAAGTCGCGTCAAATTTTTCGCAACAAACACAGCCGATCCACCCCATTTGACCCTAAAGTGACGTTTTCGTGCATTTCATACCATTTGGGTGAATCAAGATTGTTTGGTTGCCTTACGAAACTCGGTGGAAAATGGGCCGATCTAGTTCAAAAGTTCGTGCGACGAAGTCGCGTCAGAATTTTTCATAACGAGCGCACCTGATCCACCCCATTTACCCCTATACTGACATTTTGGTGTATTTCGTACCATTTGGGTGCATCTAGGACAGTTTGCTTGCCTTACGAAACTCGGTGGAAAACGGGCCGAACTAGTGCAAAAGTTCGTGCCACGAAGTCGCAATGGAATTTTTCTCAACGAACGCACCCGATCCATCCCATTTGACCCTACACTAATGTTTTGGTGTATTTCGTACCATTTGAGTGCATTCGGGACCGTTTGGTTGCCTTAGAAAACTCGGTGCAAAACGGGCCGAACTAGTGGAAAAGTTCGTGCCACGAAGTCGCGTCAAATTTTTCGCAACAAACACAGCCGATCCACCCGATTTGACCCTAAAGTGACATTTTAGTGCATTTCGTACCATTTGGGTGAATCAAGACTGTTTGGTTGCCTTACGAAACTCGGTGGAAAACGGGCCGATCTAGTGGAAAAGTTCGTGCCACGAAGTCGCGTCCGAATTTTTCGCAATGAACGCACCCGATCCACCCCATTTGACCCTAAACTAACATTTTGGTGCATTTCGTACCTTTTGGGTGCATTCGGGACCGTTTGGTTGCCTTACGAAACTTGGTGCAAAACGGGCCGAACTAGTGCAAAACTTCGTGCCAAGAAGTCGCGTCGGAATTTTTCACAACGAAAGCACCCGATCCAACCCATTAGACCCTAAACAGACGATTTAGTGCGTTTCATACTAGTGCCACAAAGTCGCGTCGGAATTTTTCGCAATGAACGCACCCGACCATCCCATTGGACCCTAAATTGATGTTTTGGTGCGTTTCGTACCATTGGGTGCATTCAGGACGGTTTGGTTACCTTACAAAACTCGGTGGAAAACGAGCCGATCTAGTGCAAAAGTTCGTGCCACAAAGTTGCGTCAGAATTTTTCGCAACGAACGCACCTGATCCACCAAATTTGGCCCTAAACTGACATTTTGGTGCATTTCATACCATTTGGGTGCGTCCAGGACTGTTTGGTTGCCTTACGAAACTCGGTGGAAAACGGGCCGAACTAGTGCAAAAGTTCGTGCCACGAAGTCGCATCGGAATTTTTCGCACCAAACGCACCCGATCCACCCCATTGGACCCTAAACTAATGTTTTGGTGCGTTTGGTACTATTTGGGTGCGTTTGGGACCGTTTGGTTGCCTAACGAAACTCGGTGCAAAACGGGCCGAACTAGTAGAAAAGTTCGTGCCACGAAGTCGCATCGGCATTTTTCGCAACGAACGCACCCGATCCACCCCATTCGACCCTAAACTAATGTTTTGGTTTATTTCGTACCATTTGAGTGCATTCTGGACTGTTTGGTTGCCTCACAAAACTCGGTGCAAAACGAGCCAAACTAGTGGAAAAGTTCGTGCCACGAAGTCGCGTCCAAATTTTTCGCAACAAACGCACCCGATCCACCCCATTTGACCCTAAAGTGTTGTTTGGTGCATTTCGTACCGTTTGGGTGAATTCTAGACTGTTTGGTTGCCTTACGAAACTTGGTGGAAAATGGGCTGATCTAGTGCAAAAGTTCGTGCGACGAAGTCGCGTCGGAATTTTTCATAACAAGCGCACCCGATCCACCCCATTTGACCCTAAACTGACATTTTGGTGTATTTCGTACTATTTGGGTGCAATAAAAAAGGGCAAGATGTAATATGTGTTTATGTAGCTATCGGTCAAAGAGCATCCTCCGTGGCTCAAGTGGTAACTACTTTCCACGAAGAGGGGGCCATGGAATACACTATTGTAGTAGCTGAAATGGCGGATTCACCTGCTACATTACAATATCTCGCTCCTTATACGAGAGCAGCCCTGGCAGAGTATTTTATGGACCGCAAACGGCATACCTTAATAATTTATGATGATCTCTCCAAACAGGCACAAGCGTATCGCTAAATGTCCCTTCCAGGACAGTTTGCTTCCCTTTCGAAACTCGGTGGAAAACGGGCCGAACTAGTGCAAAAGTTCGTGCCACGAAGTCGCATCGGAATTTTTCGCAACGAACACACCCGATCCACCCCATTTGACCCTAAACTAATGTTTTGGTGTATTTCGTACCATTTAAGTGCATTCGGGACCGTTTGGTTGCCTTAGAAAACTCGGTGCAAAACGGGCTGAACTAGTGGAAAAGTTCGTGCCACGAAGTCGCGTTAAATTTTTCACAACAAACACAGCCGATCCACCCCATTTGACCCTAAAGTTACGTTTTGGTGCATTTCGTACCATTTTGGGGCATTCAGCACCATTTGGTTGCCTTACGAAAATCAGTGCAAAACGGGCCGATCTAGTGCAAACATTTGTGCCACAATGTCGCGTCAGAATTTTTCGCAATGAACACACCCGATCCAACCCATTGGACCCTAAATTGATGTTTTGGTGCGTTTCATACCATTAGGTGTGTTCAGGACCGTTTGGTTGCCTTACGAACCTCGGTGGAAAACGGGCCAATCTAGTGCAAAAGTTGGTGCCACGAAGTTGCGTCAGAATTTTTGGCAACGAACACACCAGATCCACCCCATTTGGCCCTAAACTGACATTTTGGTGCATTTCGTACCATTTGGGTGCATCTAGGACTGTTTCGTTGCCTTACGAAACTCGGTGGAAAACGGGCCGAACTAGTGCAAAAGTTCGTGCCACGAAGTCGCGTCGGAATTTTTCGCAATGAACGCACCTGATCCACCCCATTGGACCCTAAACTGACGTTTTGGTGCGTTTCGTACTATTTGGGTGCATTCAGGACCATTTGGTTGCCTTATGAAACTCGGAGAAAAACGGGCTGAACTAGTGCAAAAGATTGTGCCACGAAGTCGCGTCGAAATTTTTCACAACGAACGCACCTGATCCACCCCATTGAACCCTAAACTGACGTTTTGGTGCATTTCGTACCATTTTGGTGCATTCAGGACCATTTGTTTGATTTTCGAAACTCGGTGGAAAACGGGCCGATCTAGTGCAAAAGTTTATGCCACAAAGTCGCGTCAGAATTTTTCGCAATGAACGCACCCGACCACCCCATTGGACCCTAAAATGATGTTTTGTGCGTTTCGTACCATTGGGTGCATTCAGGACCGTTTGGTTGCCTTACGAAATTCGGTGGAAAACGGGCAGATCTAGTGCAAAAGTTCATGCCACGAAGTTGCATCATAATTTTTCGCAACGAACGCACATGATCCACCCCATTTGGCCCTAAACTGACAATTTGGTGCATTTCGTACCATTTGGGTGCGTCCAGGATTGTTTGGTTGCCTTACGAAACTCAGTGGAAAACGGGCCGAACTAGTGCAAAAGTTCGTATCGGAATTTTTTGCACCAAATGCACCCGATCCACCCCCATTGGACCCTAAACTAATGTTTTGGTGTGTTTCGTACTATTCGGGTGCATTCGGGACCATTTGGTTGCCTTACGAAACTCGGTGCAAAACGGACCGAACTAGTGCAAAAGTTCGTGCCACGAAGTCGCGTCCGAATTTTTCGCAACGAACGCACCCGATCCACCCCATTTGACCCTAAACTAACATTTTGGTGCATTTCGTGCATTTTAGGTGCATTCGGGACCGTTTGGTTCCCTTACGAAACTTGGTGCAAAACGGGCCGAACTAGTGCAAAAGTTCGTGCAGGAAGTCGCGTCGGAATTTTTCGCAACGAAAGCACCCGATCCAACCCATTAGACCCTAAACTGACGTTTTGGTACGTTTCGTACTATTTGGGTGCATTCGGGACCATTTGGTTGCCTCAGGAAACTCAGAGGAAAACGGTCCGAACTAGTGCAAAAGTTCGTGCCATGAAGTTGCGTCGAAATTTTCCGCAACGAACGTACCCGATCCACACCATTGAAACCTAAAGTGACATTTTTGTGCGTTTCGTACCATTTTGGTGCATTCTGCAGCATTTGGTTGCCTTACGAAACTCGGTGGAAAACGGTTCGATCTAAGTGCAAACATTTGTGCCACAAAGTCGCGTCTGAATTTTTCGCAATGAACACACCCGATCCAACCCATTGGACCCTAAACTGACGTTTTGGTGCGTTTTGTACTATTTGGGTGCATTCGGGGCCATTTGATAGCCTTATGAAACTCGGAGGAAAACGGGCCGATCTAGTACAAAAGTTCGTGCCACAAAGTCGCGTCAGAATTTTTTGTAATGAACGCACCTGATCCACCCCATTGGACCCTAAACTGATGTTTTGGTGTGTTTCGTACCATTGGGTGCATTCAGAGCCGTATGGTTGCCTTACGAAACTCTGTGGAAAACGGGCCAATCTAGTGCAAAAGTTCATGCCCCGAAGTTGCGTCAGAATTTTTCGCAACGAACGCACCCGATCCACCCCATTTGGCCCTAAACTGACATTTTGGTGCATTTCGTACCATTTGTGTGCGTCCAGGACTGTTTGGTTGCCTTACGAAACTCGGTGGAAAACGGGCCGAACTAGTGCAAAAGTTCGTGCCACGAAGTCGCATCGGAATTTTTCGCACCAAATGCACCCGATCCACCCCATTGGACCCTAAACTAATGTTTTGGTGTGTTTCGTACTATTTGGGTGCGTTTGGGACCGTTTGGTTGCCTAACGAAACTCGGTGCAAAACGGGCCGAACTAGTACAAAAGTTCGTGCCACGAAGTCGCATCAAAATTTTTCGCAACGAACGCACCCGATCCACCCCATTCGACTCTAAACTAATGTTTTGGTGTATTTCGTACCATTTAAGTGCATTCTGGACCGTTTGGTTGCCTCACAAAACTCGGTGCAAAATGGGCCAAACTAGTGGAAAAGTTCGTGCCACGAAGTCGCGTCCAAATTTTGCGCAACAAACGCACCCGATCCATCCCATTTGACCCTAAAGTGACGTTTTGGTGTATTTCGTACCATTTGGGTGAATCGAAGACTGTTTGGTTGCCTTACGAAACTTGGTGGAAAACGGGCCGATCTAGTGCAAAAGTTCGTGCAACGAAGTCGCGTCGGAATTTTTTTGTAACGGACGCACCCGATCCACCCCATTTGACTCTAAACTGACATTTTGGTGTATTTCGTACCATTCGGGTGCATTCGGGACCATTTGGTTGCCTTACTAAACTCGGTGGAAAACGGGTCGATTTAGTGCAAAAGTTCGTGCCACGAAGTTGCATCAGAATTTTTCACAACGAACGCACCCGATCCACCCCATTTGGCCCTAAACTGACATTTTGGTGCATTTCGTACCATTTGGGTGCATCCAGGACCGTTTGGTTGCCTCACGAAACTCGGTGGCAAACGGGCCGAACTAGTGCAAAAGTTCGTGCCAGGAAGTTGTGTCGGAATTTTTTGCAATGAACGCACCCGATCCGCCCCATTGGACCCTAAACTGACGTTTTGGTGTGTTTCGTACCATTCGGGTGCATTCGGGACCATTTGGTTGCCTTACGAAACTCGGTGCAAAACGGGCCGAACTAGTGCAAAAGTTCGTGCCACAAAATCGCGTCGGAATTTTGCACAACGAACGCACCCGATCCACCCCATTGAACACTAAACTGACGTTTTGGTGCGTTTCGTACCATTTGGGTGCATTCAGAACCGTTTGGTTGCCTTACGAAACTCGGTGGAAAACGGGCCGATCTAGTGCAAACGTTCGTGCCACGAAGTTGCGTCGGAATTTTTCGCAACGAACGCACCCGATCATCCCCAATTGGCCCTAAATTGATGTTTTGGTGCATATCGTACCATTTGGGGTGCATCCAGGACCGTTTGGTTGCCTCACGAAACTCGGTGGAAAACAGGCCGAACTAGTGCAAAAGTTCGTGGTACGAAGTCGTGTCGGAATTTTTCGCAACGAACGCAGCCGATCCACCCCATTGGACCCTAAACTGATGTTTTGGTGTGTTTCGTACCATTCGGGTGCATTCGGGACCATTTGGTTGCCTTACGAAACTCGGTGCAAAACAGACTGAACTAGTGCAAAAGTTCGTGCCACGAAGTCGCGTCCGAATTTTTCGCAACGAACGCACCCGATCCACCCCATTTGACCCTAATATAACATTTTGGTGCATTTCGTGCCTTTTGGGTGCATTCGGGACCGTTTGGTTGCCTTACGAAACTTGGTGCAAAATGGGCCGAACTAGTGCAAAAGTTCGTGCCAAGAAGTCGCGTCGGAATTTTTCGCAACGAAAGCACGCGATCCAACCCATTAGACCCTAAACTGATGTTTTGGTGCGTTCCGTGCTATTTGGGTGCATTCGGGACCATTTGGTTGCCTCAGGAAACTCAGAGGAAAACGGTCCGAACTAGTGCAAAAGTTCGTGCCACGAAGTTGCGTCGAAATTTTTCGCAACGAACGCACCCGATCCACACCATTGAAACCTAAAGTGACATTTTTGTGCGTTTCGTACCATTTTGGTGCATTCAGCACCATTTGGTTGCCTTACGAAAATCAGTGCAAAACGGGCCAATCTAGTGCAAACATTTGTGCCACAATGTCGCGTCAGAATTTTTCGCAATGAACACACCTGATCCAACCCATTGGACCCTAAATTGATGTTTTGGTGCGTTTCATACCATTAGGTGTGTTCAGGACCCTTTGGTTGCCTTACGAACCTCGGTGGAAAACGGGCCAATCTAGTGCAAAAGTTGGTGCCACGAAGTTGCGTCAGAATTTTTGGCAACGAACACACCAGATCCACCCCATTTGGCCCTAAACTGACATTTTGGTGCATTTCGTACCATTTGGGTGCATCTAGGACTGTTTCGTTGCCTTACGAAACTCGGTGGAAAACGGGCCGAACTAGTGCAAAAGTTCGTGCCACGAAGTCGCGTCGGAATTTTTCGCAATGAACGCACCTGATCCACCCCATTGGACCCTAAACTGACGTTTTGGTGCGTTTCGTACTATTTGGGTGCATTCAGGACCATTTGGTTGCCTTATGAAACTCGGAGAAAAACGGGCTGAACTAGTGCAAAAGATCGTGCCACGAAGTCGCGTCGAAATTTTTCGCAACGAACGCACCCGATCCACCCCATTGAACCCTAAACTGACGTTTTGGTGCATTTCGTACCATTTTGGTGCATTCAGGACCATTTGTTTGATTTTCGAAACTCGGTGGAAAACGGGCCAATCTAGTGCAAAAGTTTATGCCACAAAGTCGCGTCAGAATTTTTCGCAATGAACGCACCCGACCACCCCATTGGACCCTAAAATGATGTTTTGTGCGTTTCGTACCATTGGGTGCAATCAGGACCGTTTGGTTGCCTTACGAAATTCGGTGGAAAACGGGCAGATCTAGTGCAAAAGTTCATGCCACGAAGTTGCGTCATAATTTTTCGCAACGAACACACCTGATCCACCCCATTTGGCCCTAAACTGACAATTTGGTGCATTTCGTACCATTTGGGTGCGTCCAGGATTGTTTGGTTGCCTTACGAAACTCAGTGGAAAACGGGCCGAACTAGTGCAAAAGTTCGTATCAGAATTTTTTGCACCAAATGCACCCGATCCACCCCCATTGGACCCTAAACTAATGTTTTGGTGTGTTTCGTACTATTTGGGTGCGTTTGGGACCGTTTGGTTGCCTCACAAAACTCGGTGCAAAACGGGCCAAACTAGTGGAAAAGTTCGTGCCACGAAGTCGCGTCCAAATTTTGCACAACAAACGCACCCGATCCACTCGATTTGACCCTAAAGTGACGTTTTGGTGCATTTCGTACCATTTGGGTGAATTGAAGACTGTTTGGTTGCCTTACGAAACTCTGTGGAAAACGGGCCGATCTAGTGCAAAAGTTCGTGCGACGAAGTCACGTCGGAATTTTTTTGTAACAGACGCACCCGATCCACCCCATTTGACCCTAAACTGACATTTTGGTGTATTTCGTACCATTCGGGTGCATTCGGGACCATTTGGTTGCCTTACTAAACTCGGTGGAAAACGGGCCGATTTAGTGCAAAAGTTCGTGCCACGAAGTTGCGTCGGAATTTTTCACAACGAACACACCCGATCCACCCCAATTGGCCCTAAACTGACGTTTTGGTGCATTTCGTACCATTTGGGTGCATCCAGGACCGTTTGGTTGCCTCACGAAACTCGGTGGCAAACGGGCCGAACTAGTGCAAAAGTTCGTGCCACGAAGTTGTGTCGGAATTTTTTGCAACGAACGCACCCGATCCACCCCATTGGACCCTAAACTGACGTTTTGGTGTGTTTCGTACCATTCGGGTGCATTCGGGACCATTTGGTTGCCTTACGAAACTCGGTGCAAAACGGGCCAAACTAGTGCAAAAGTTCGTGCCACGAAGTCGCGTCCTAATTTTTCGCAACGAACGCATCCAATCCACCCCATTTGACCCTAAACTAACGTTTTGGTGCTTTTCATACCCTTTGGGTGCATTCGGGTCCGTTTGGTTGCCTTACAAAACTTGGTGCAAAACGGGCCGAACAACTGCAAAAGTTCGTGCCACGAAGTCGCGTCGAAATTTTTCGCAACGAACGCGCCCTATCCACCCCATTGAACTCTAAACTGACGTTTTGGTGCGTTTCGTACCATTTTGGTGCATTCAGGACCATTTGTTTGCCTTACGAAACTCGGTGGAAAACGGGCCGATCTAGTGCAAAAGTTTGTGCCACGAAGTCGCGTCGGAATTTTTCGCAATGAACGCACCCGATACACCCCATTGGACCCTCAACTGATGTTTTGGTGTGTTTCGTACTATTTGGGTGCGTTTGGGACAGTTTGGTTGCCTCACGAAACTCGGTGCAAAACGGGCCGAACTAGTATAAAGTTCGTGCCACGAAGTCGCATCGGAATTTTTCACAACGAACGCACCTGATCCACCCCATTCGACCCTAAACTAATGTTTGGTGTATTTCGTACCAGTTGAGTGCATTCTGGACCGTTTCGTTGCCTCACAAAAGTTGGTGCATTCTGGACTGTTTGGTTGCTCACAAAACTTGGTTGCCTTACGAAACTCGGCGCGGAACGGGCCGAACTAGTGCAAAAGTTCGTGCCACAAAGTCGCGTCGGAATTTTTCGTAACAAACGCACCTGATCCACTCCATTGGCCCCTAAACTGATGTTTTTCTTTGTTTCGTACCATTGGGTGCATTCGGCACCGTTTGGTTGACTTACGAAACTCGGTGCAAAATGGGCCGAACTAGTGCAAAAGTTCGAGCCACGAAGTCGCATCCGAATTTTTCGCAACGAACGCACCCGATCCACCCCATTTGACCCTAAACTTACATTTTGGTGCATTTCGTACCTTTTGGGTGCATTCAGGACCGTTTGGTTGTCTTACGAAACTCGGTGCAAAACGGGCCGAACAAGTGGAAAAGTTCGTGCCACAAAGTTGCGTTAGAATTTTTCGCAACAAACGCACCCGATCCAACCCATTGGACCATAAACTGACATTTTGGTGTGTTTCATACTGTTTGGGTGCATTCGGGACCATTTGGTTGCCTTACAAAACTCGGTGCGAAACGGGCCAAACTAGTGCAAAAGTTTGTGCCACAAAGTCGCGTCGGAAATTTTCGTAACGAACGGACCCGATCTGCTCCATTGGCCCCTAAACTGATGTTTTGGTGCGTTTCGTACTATTGGGTGCATTCGGGACCGTTTGGTTTCCTTAAGAAACTCGGTGCAAAACGGGCCGATCTAGTGCAAAAGTACGTGCCACCAAGTTGCGTCAGAATTTTTTGCAACGAACGCACCAGATCCACCCCATTTGGCCCTGAACTGACATTTTGGTGCATTTCATACCATTTGTGTGCATCCAGGACTGTTTGGTTGCCTTACGAAACTCGGTGGAAAACGGGCCGAACTAGTGCAAAAGTTCCTGCCACGAAGTCGGGGTGGAATTTTTCACAACCAAAGCACCCGATCCACCCCATTGGACCCCAAAACATCAGTTTAGGGTCCAATGGGGTGTATCGGGTGCTGTTTTGGTGCGTTTCATACCATTTGGGTGCATTCGAGACCGTTTGGTTGCTTACGAAACTTGGTGCAATTCGGGCCGAACTAGTGCAAAAGTTCGTGCCATGAAGTCGCATCGTAACTTTTCGAAACAAACGCACCCGATCCACCCCATTGGACCATAAACTGACATTTTATTGTGTTTCGTACTGTTTGGGTGCATTCGGGACCGTTTGGTTGCCTTACGAAACTCGGTGCGAAACGGGCCGATCTAGTGCAAAAGTTCGTGCCACAAAGTTGCGTCGGAATTTTTCGCAACAAACGCACCCGATCCACTCCATTGGCCCCTAAACTGATGTTTTGGTGCGTTTCGTACCATTGGGTGCATTCGGGACCGTTTGGTTTCCTTACGAAACTCGGTGCCAAACGGGCCGAACTAGTGCAAAAAGTTCGTGCCACGAAGTCACGTCCGAATTTTTGGTAATGAACTTACCCGATCCTCCCCATTGGACCCTATACTGATGTTTTGGTGTGTTTCGTACCATTGGGTGCATTCAGGGCCGTATGGTTGCCTTACGAAACTCTGTGGAAAACGGGCCAATCTAGTGCAAAAGTTCGTGCCTCGAAGTTGCGTCAGAATTTTTCGCAACGAACGCACCCGATCCACACCATTTGGCCATAAACTGACGTTTTGGTGCGTTTCGTACCATTTGGGTGCATTCAGGATCATTTGGTTGCCTTACGAAACTCGGTGGAAAACAGGCCGATCAAGTGCAAAAGTTCGTGCCACGAAGTCGTGTCAGAATTTTTCGCAACGAACGCACCCGATCCACCCCATTGGACCCTAAACTAATGTTTTGTTGTGTTTCGTACCATTCGGGCGCATTCGGGACCATTTGGTTGCCTTACGAAACATGGTGCAAAACGGGCCGAACTAGTGTGTTCGTGCCACGAAGTCGTTTCGGAATTTTTCGCAACGAACACACACGATCCAACTCATTGGACCCTAAACTGACGTTTTGGTGCGTTTCATACCATTTGGGTGCATTCGGGACCGTTTGGGTGCCTTACGAAACTTGGTGCAATACGGGCCGAACTAGTGCAAAAGTTCGTGCCACGAAGTCGCATCGGAATGTTTCGCAACAAACGCACCCGATCCGGCCCATTGGATCATAAACTAACATTTTGGTTCGTTTTGTACTATTTGGTGGCATTCGGGACCGTTTGGTTGCCTTACGAAACTCGGTGCAAAACGGGCCGAACTAGTGCAAAAGATAGTGCCACAAAGTCGCGTCGGAATTTTTCCCAACAAATGCACCCGATCCAACCCATTGGAGCCTAAACTGACGTTTTGGTGTGTTTCGTAGCATTTGGGTGCATTCGGGACCGTTTGGTTGCCTTACGAAACTCGGTGCAACACGGGCCGAACTAGTGCAGAAGTTCGTGCCACGAAGTCGCATCGGAATTTTTCGCAATAAACGCACCCGATCCACCCCATTGGACCATAAACTGATATTTTGGTGCGTTTTGTACTATTTGGGTGCATTCGGGACCGATTGGTTGCCTTACGAAACTCGGTGCAAAACGGGCCGAACTTGTGCAAAAGTTTGTGCCACAAAGTCGCGTTGAATTTTTCGCAACGAACGCACCCGATCCACCCCATTTGACCCTAAACTCACGTTTTGGTTCGTTTCGTTCCATTTGGGTGCATTCAGGACCGTTTGGTTGCCTCACGAAACTCGGTGGAAAACGGGCCGAACAAGTGCAAAAGTTTGTAACACGAAGTCGCGTCGGAATTTTTGGCAACAAACACACCCGATCCAACCCATTGGACCCTAAACTGACATTTTAGTGTGTTTCGTACTATTTGGATGCATTTGGGACCATTTGGTTGCCTTAGGAAACTCAGAGGAAAATGGGCCGAACTAGTGCAAAAGTTCGTGCCACAAAGTCGCGTCGGAATTTTTCGCAACGAATGCACCCGACCCACCCCATTGGACCCTAAACTGATGTTTTGGTGCATTTCGTACCATTGGGTGCATTCAGGACCGTTTGGTTGCCTTACGAAACTCGGTGGAAAACGGGCCGATCTAGTGCAAAAGTTCGTGCCACGAAGTTGCGTCAGAATTTTTTGCAACGAACGCACCTGGTCCACCCCATTTGGCCCTAAACTAACATTTTGGTGCATTTTGTACCATTTGGGTGCGTCTAGGACTATTTGGCTGCCTTACGAAACTCGGTGGAAAACGGGCCGAACTAGTGCAAAAGTTCGTGCCACAAAGTCGCGGTGGAATTTTTTGCAACCAATGCAACCGATCCACCCCATTGGACCCCAAAACATCAGTTTAGGATCCAATGGGGTGGATCGAGTGCTGTTTTGGTGCGTTTCGTACTGTTTGGGTGCATTCGGGACCGTTTGATTTCCTTACAAAACTCGGTGCAATTCGGGCCGAACTAGTGCAAAAGTTCGTGCCACGAAGTCGCATCGGAATGTTTCGCAACAAACGCACCCGATCCGGCCCATTGGATCATAAACTAACATTTTGGTTCGTTTTGTACTATTTGGTGGCATTCGGGACCGTTTGGTTGCCTTACGAAACTCGGTGCAAAACGGGCCGAACTAGTGCAAAAGATAGTGCCACAAAGTCGCGTCGGAATTTTTCCCAACAAATGCACCCGATCCAACCCATTGGAGCCTAAACTGACGTTTTGGTGTGTTTCGTAGCATTTGGGTGCATTCGGGACCGTTTGGTTGCCTTACGAAACTCGGTGCAACACGGGCCGAACTAGTGCAGAAGTTCGTGCCACGAAGTCGCATCGGAATTTTTCGCAATAAACGCACCCGATCCACCCCATTGGACCATAAACTGATATTTTGGTGCGTTTTGTACTATTTGGGTGCATTCGGGACCGATTGGTTGCCTTACGAAACTCGGTGCAAAACGGGCCGAACTTGTGCAAAAGTTTGTGCCACAAAGTCGCGTTGAATTTTTCGCAACGAACGCACCCGATCCACCCCATTTGACCCTAAACTCACGTTTTGGTTCGTTTCGTTCCATTTGGGTGCATTCAGGACCGTTTGGTTGCCTCACGAAACTCGGTGGAAAACGGGCCGAACAAGTGCAAAAGTTTGTAACACGAAGTCGCGTCGGAATTTTTGGCAACAAACACACCCGATCCAACCCATTGGACCCTAAACTGACATTTTAGTGTGTTTCGTACTATTTGGATGCATTTGGGACCATTTGGTTGCCTTAGGAAACTCAGAGGAAAGTGGGCCGAACTAGTGCAAAAGTTCGTGCCACAAAGTCGCGTCGGAATTTTTCGCAACGAATGCACCCGACCCACCCCATTGGACCCTAAACTGATGTTTTGGTGCATTTCGTACCATTGGGTGCATTCAGGACCGTTTGGTTGCCTTACGAAACTCGGTGGAAAACGGGCCGATCTAGTGCAAAAGTTCGTGCCACGAAGTTGCGTCAGAATTTTTTGCAACGAACGCACCTGGTCCACCCCATTTGGCCCTAAACTAACATTTTGGTGCATTTTGTACCATTTGGGTGCGTCTAGGACTATTTGGCTGCCTTACGAAACTCGGTGGAAAACGGGCCGAACTAGTGCAAAAGTTCGTGCCACAAAGTCGCGGTGGAATTTTTTGCAACCAATGCACCCGATCCACCCCATTGGACCCCAAAACATCAGTTTAGGATCCAATGGGGTGGATCGAGTGCTGTTTTGGTGCGTTTCGTACTGTTTGGGTGCATTCGGGACCGTTTGATTTCCTTACAAAACTCGGTGCAATTCGGGCCGAACTAGTGCAAAAGTTCGTGCCACGAAGTCGCATCGTAATTTTTCGCAACAAATGCACCCGATCCACCCCATTGGACCATAAACTGACATTTTGATGTGTTTCGTACTGTTTGGGTGCGTTCGGGACTGTTTGGTTGCCTTACGAAACTCGGTACAAAACGGGCCGAACTAGTGCAAAAATTCGTGCCACAAAGTCGCGTTGAATTTTTCGCAACGAATGCACCCGATCCACCCCATTTGACCCTAAACTGACGTTTTGGTTCGTTTCGTACCATTTGGGTGCATTCAGGACCATTTGGTTGCCGCACGAAACTCGGTGGAAAACGGGCCGAACAAGTGCAAAAGTTTGTAACACGAAGTCGCGTCCGAATTTTTGGCAACAAACGCACCTGATCCAACCCATTGGACCCTAAATTGACATTTTAGTGCGTTTCATACTATTTGGGTGCATTCGGGATGGTTTGGTTGCCTTACGAAACTCGGTGCAAAACGGGCCGAACTTGTGCAAAAGTTCGTGCCACAAAGTCGCTTCGGAATTTTTCGCAACGAACGCACCCGATCCAACCCATTGGACCCTAAACTGATGTTTTGGTGCATTTTGTACTATTTGGGTGCATTCGGGGCCATTTGATAGCCTTATGAAACTCGGAGGAAAACGGGCCGATCTAGTGCAAAAGTTCGTGCCACAATGTTGCGTCGGAATTTTTTGTAATGAACGCACCCGATCCACCCCATTGGACCATAAACTGACATTTTGGTGTGTTTCGTACTGTTTGGGTGCATTCGGGATGGTTTGGTTGCCTTATGAAACTCAGCGCGAAACGGGCCGAACTAGTGCATTAGTTCGTGCCACGAAGTCGTGTCGGAATTTTTCGCCACGAATGCACCCGATCCACCCCATTGGACCCTAAACCGATGTTTTGTTGTGTTTCGTACCATTCGGGTACATTCGGGACCATTTGTCTGCCTTACGAAACATGGTGCAAAACGGGCCGAACTAGTGCGTTCGTTCCACGAAGTCGTGTCGGAATTTTTCACAACGAACGCACACGATCCAACTCATTGGAACCGAAACTGACGTTTTGGTGCGTTTCGTACCATTTGGGTGCATTCGGGACCGTTTGGTTGCCTTACGAAACTTGGTGCAATACGGGTCGAACTAGTGCAAAAGTTCGTGCCACGAAGTCGCATCGGAATGTTTCGCAACAAACGCACCCGATCCACCCCATTAGATCATAAACTAACATTTTGGTTCATTTTGTACTATTCGGTTGCATTCGGGACCGTTTGGTTGCCTTACGAAACTCGGTGCAAAACGGGCCGAACTAGTGCAAAAGACCGTGCCACAAAGTCGCGTCGGAAGTTTTCCCAACAAATGCACCCGATCCAACCCATTGGAGCCTAAACTGACGTTTTGGTGTGTTTCGTACCATTTGGGCGCATTCGGGACCGTTTGGTTGCCTTACGAAACTCGGTGCAATACGGGCCGAACTAGTGCAAAAGTTCGTGCCACAAAGTCGCATCGGAATTTTTTTGCAACAAACGCACCCGATCCACCCCATTGGACCATAAACTGACATTTTGGATCGTTTTGTACTATTTGGGTGCATTCAGGACCGTTTGGTTGCCTTACGAAACTCGGAGCAAAACGGCCGAACTAGTGCAAAAGTTCGTGCCACAAAGTCGCGTCGGAATTTTTCGCATCAAACGCACCCGATCCAACCCATTGGACCCTAAACTGACATTTTGTTGCGTTTCGTACAATTTGGGTGCATTCGGGACCGTTTGGTTGCCTTACGAAACTCGGTGCAATACGGGCCGAACTAGTGCAAAAGTTCGTGCCACAAAGTCGCGTCGGAATTTTTCGCAACAAACGCACCCGATCCACCCCACCCCATTGGACCATAAACTGACATTTTGGATCGTTTCGTACTATTTGGGTGCACTCAGGACCGTTTGGTTGCCTTACGAAACTCGGTGCAAAACGGACCGAACTAGTGCAAAAGTTCGTGCCACAAAGTCGCGTCGGAATTTTTTGCAACAAACGCACGTGATCCAACCCATTGGACCCTAAACTGACGTTTTGGTGTGTTTTATACTATTTGGGTGCATTCGGGGCCATTTGATTGCCTTATGAAACTCGGAGGAAAACGGGCCGATCTAGTGCAAAAGTTCGTGCCACAAAGTCGCGTCGGAATTTTTGGTAATGAACGCACCCGATCCACCCCATTGGACCCTAAACTGATGTTTTGGTGTGTTTCATACCATTGGGTGCATTCAGGGCCGTATGGTTGCCTTACGAAACACTGTGGAAAACGGGCCAATCTAATGCAAAAGTTCGTGCCCCGAAGTTGCGTCAGAATTTTTCGCAACGAACGCACCCGATCCACACCATTTGGCCCTAAACTGACGTTTTGGTGCATTTCATACCATTTTGGTGCATCCAGGACCGTTTGGTTGCCTCACGAAACTCGGTGGAAAACGGGCCGAACTAGTGCAAAAGTTCGTGCCACGAAGTCGTGTCGGAATTTTTCGCAACGAACGAACCCGATCCACCCCATTGAACCCTAAACTGATGTTTTGGTGCGTTTCGTACCATTTGGGTGCATTCAGGATCATTTGGTTGCCTTAAGAAACTCGGTGGAAAACGGGCCGATCAAGTGCAAAAGTTCGTGCCACGAAGTCGTGTCGGAATTTTTCGCCACGAATGCACCCGATCCACCCCATTGGACCCTAAACCGATGTTTTGTTGTGTTTCGTACCATTCGGGTGCATTCGGGACCATTTGTCTGCCTTACGAAACATGGTGCAAAACGGGCCGAACTAGTGCGTTCGTGCCACGAAGTCGTGTCGGAATTTTTCACAACGAACGCACACGATCCAACTCATTGGACCCGAAACTGACGTTTTGGTGCGTTTCGTACCATTTGGGTGCATTCGGGACCGTTTGGTTGCCTTACGAAACTTGGTGCAATACGGGTCGAACTAGTGCAAAAGTTCGTGCCACGAAGTCGCATCGGAATGTTTCGCAACAAACGCACCCGATCCACCCCATTAGATCATAAACTAACATTTTGGTTCATTTTGTACTATTTGGGTGCATTCGGGACCGTTTGGTTGCCTTACGAAACTCGGTGCAAAACGGGCCGAACTAGTGCAAAAGACCGTGCCACAAAGTCGCGTCGGAAGTTTTCCCAACAAATGCACCCGATCCAACCCATTGGAGCCTAAACTGACGTTTTGGTGTGTTTCGTACCATTTGGGCGCATTCGGGACCGTTTGGTTGCCTTACGAAACTCGGTGCAATACGGGCACAACTGGTGCAAAAGTTCGTGCCACAAAGTCGCATCGGAATTTTTTTGCAACAAACGCACCCGATCCACCCCATTGGACCATAAACTGACATTTTGGATCGTTTTGTACTATTTGGGTGCATTCAGGACCGTTTGGTTGCCTTACGAAACTCGGAGCAAAACAGCCGAACTAGTGCAAAAGTTCGTGCCACAAAGTCGCGTCGGAATTTTTCGCATCAAACGCACCCGATCCAACCCATTGGACCCTAAACTGACATTTTGTTGCGTTTCGTACAATTTGGGTGCATTCGGGACCGTTTGGTTGCCTTACGAAACTCGGTGCAATACGGGCCGAACTAGTGCAAAAGTTCGTGCCACAAAGTCGCGTCGGAATTTTTCGCAACAAACGCACCCGATCCACCCCACCCCATTGGACCATAAACTGACATTTTGGATCGTTTCGTACTATTTGGGTGCACTCAGGACCGTTTGGTTGCCTTACGAAACTCGGTGCAAAACGGGCCGAACTAGTGCAAAAGTTCGTGCCACAAAGTCGCGTCGGAATTTTTTGCAACAAACGCACGCGATCCAACCCATTGGACCCTAAACTGACGTTTTGGTGTGTTTTATACTATTTGGGTGCATTCGGGGCCATTTGATTGCCTTATGAAACTCGGAGGAAAACGGGCCGATCTAGTGCAAAAGTTCGTGCCACAAAGTCGCGTCGGAATTTTTGGTAATGAACGCACCCGATCCACCCCATTGGACCCTAAACTGATGTTTTGGTGTGTTTCGTACCATTGGGTGCATTCAGGGCCGTATGGTTGCCTTACGAAACACTGTGGAAAACGGGCCAATCTAATGCAAAAGTTCGTGCCCCGAAGTTGCGTCAGAATTTTTCGCAACGAACGCACCCGATCCACACCATTTGGCCCTAAACTGACGTTTTGGTGCATTTCATACCATTTTGGTGCATCCAGGACCGTTTGGTTGCCTCACGAAACTCGGTGGAAAACGGGCCGAACTAGTGCAAAAGTTCGTGCCACGAAGTCGTGTCGGAATTTTTTCGCAACGAACGAACCCGATCCACCCCATTGAACCCTAAACTGATGTTTTGGTGCGTTTCGTACCATTTGGGTGCATTCAGGATCATTTGGTTGCCTTAAGAAACTCGGTGGAAAACGGGCCGATCAAGTGCAAAAGTTCGTGCCACGAAGTCGTGTCGGAATTTTTCGCCATGAATGCAACCGATCCACCCCATTGGACCCTAAACCGATGTTTTGTTGTCTTTCGTACCATTCGGGTGCATTCGGGACCATTTGTCTGCCTTACGAAACATGGTGCAAAACGGGCCGAACTAGTGCGTTCGTGCCACGAAGTCGTGTCGGAATTTTTCACAACGAACGCACACGATCCAACTCATTGGACCCGAAACTGATGTTTTGGTGCGTTTCGTACCATTTGGGTGCATTCGGGACCGTTTGGTTGCCTTACGAAACTTGGTGCAATACGGGTCGAACTAGTGCAAAAGTTCGTGCCACGAAGTCGCATCGGAATGTTTCGCAACAAACGCACCCGATCCACCCCATTAGATCATAAACTAACATTTTGGTTCATTTTGTTCTATTCGGTTGCATTCGGGACCGTTTGGTTGCCTTACGAAACTCGGTGCAAAACGGGCCGAACTAGTGCAAAAGACCGTGCCACAAAGTCGCGTCGGAAGTTTTCCCAACAAATGCACCCGATCCAACCCATTGGAGCCTAAACTGACGTTTTGGTGTGTTTCGTACCATTTGGGCGCATTCGGGACCATTTGGTTGCCTTACGAAACACGGTGCAATACGGGCCGAACTAGTGCAAAAGTTCGTGCCACAAAGTCGCATCGGAATTTTTTTGCAACAAACGCACCCGATCCACCCCATTGGACCATAAACTGACATTTTGGATCGTTTTGTACTATTTGGGTGCATTCAGGACCGTTTGGTTGCCTTACGAAACTCGGAACAAAACGGCCGAACTAGTGCAAAAGTTCGTGCCACAAAGTCGCGTCGGAATTTTTCGCATCAAACGCACCCGATCCAACCCATTGGACCCTAAACTGACATTTTGTTGCGTTTCGTACAATTTGGGTGAATTCGGGACCGTTTGGTTGCCTTACGAAACTCGGTGCAATACGGGCCGAACTAGTGCAAAATTTCGTGCCACAAAGTCGCATCGGAATTTTTTGCAACAAACGCACCCGATCCACCCCACCCCATTGGACCATAAACTGACATTTTGGATCGTTTCGTACTATTTGGGTGCACTCAGGACCGTTTGGTTGCCTTACGAAACTCGGTGCAAAACGGGCCGAACTAGTGCAAAAGTTCGTGCCACAAAGTCGCGTCGGAATTTTTTGCAACAAACGCATGCGATCCAACCCATTGGACCCTAAACTGACGTTTTGGTGTGTTTTATACTATTTGGGTGCATTCGGGGCCATTTGATTGCCTTATGAAACTCGGAGGAAAACGGGCCGATCTAGTGCAAAAGTTCGTGCCACAAAGTCGCGTCGGAATTTTTGGTAATGAACGCACCCGATCCACCCCATTGGACCCTAAACTGATGTTTTGGTGTGTTTCGTACCATTGGGTGCATTCAGGGCCGTATGGTTGCCTTACGAAACACTGTGGAAAACGGGCCAATCTAATGCAAAAGTTCGTGCCCCGAAGTTGCGTCAGAATTTTTCGCAACGAACGCACCCGATCCACACCATTTGGCCCTAAACTGACGTTTTGGTGCATTTCATACCATTTTGGTGCATCCAGGACCGTTTGGTTGCCTCACGAAACTCGGTGGAAAACGGGCCGAACTAGTGCAAAAGTTCGTGCCACGAAGTCGTGTCGGAATTTTTCGCAACGAACGAACCCGATCCACCCCATTGAACCCTAAACTGATGTTTTGGTGCGTTTCGTACCATTTGGGTGCATTCAGGATCATTTGGTTGCCTTAAGAAACTCGGTGGAAAACGGGCCGATCAAGTGCAAAAGTTCGTGCCACGAAGTCGTGTCGGAATTTTTCGCCACGAATGCACCCGATCCACCCCATTGGACCCTAAACCGATGTTTTGTTGTGTTTCGTACCATTCGGGTGCATTCGGGACCATTTGTCTGCCTTACGAAACATGGTGCAAAACGGGCCGAACTAGTGCGTTCATGCCACGAAGTCGTGTCGGAATTTTTCACAACGAACGCACACGATCCAACTCATTGGACCCGAAACTAACGTTTTGGTGCGTTTCGTACCATTTGGGTGCATTCGGGACCGTTTGGTTGCCTTACGAAACTTGGTGCAATACGGGTCGAACTAGTGCAAAAGTTCGTGCCACGAAGTCGCAACGGAATGTTTCGCAACAAACGCACCCGATCCACCCCATTAGATCATAAACTAATATTTTGGTTCATTTTGTACTATTTGGGTGCATTCGGGACCGTTTGGTTGCCTTACGAAACTCGGTGCAAAACGGGCCGAACTAGTGCAAAAGACCGTGCCACAAAGTCGCGTCGGAAGTTTTCCCAACAAATGCACCCGATCCAACCCATTGGAGCCTAAACTGACGTTTTGGTGTGTTTCGTACCATTTGGGCGCATTCGGGACCGTTTGGTTGCCTTACGAAACTCGGTGCAATACGGGCACAACTAGTGCAAAAGTTCGTGCCACAAAGTCGCATCGGAATTTTTTTGCAACAAACGCACCCGATCCACCCCATTGGACCATAAACTGACATTTTGGATCGTTTTGTACTATTTGGGTGCATTTAGGACCGTTTGGTTGCCTTACGAAACTCGGAGCAAAACGGCCGAACTAGTGCAAAAGTTCGTGCCACAAAGTCGCGTCGGAATTTTTCGCATCAAACGCACCCGATCCAACCCATTGGACCCTAAACTGACATTTTGTTGCGTTTCGTACAATTTGGGTGCATTCGGGACCGTTTGGTTGCCTTACGAAACTCGGTGCAATACGGGCCGAACTAGTGCAAAAGTTCGTGCCACAAAGTCGCATCGGCATTTTTTGCAACAAACGCACCCGATCCACCCCACCCCATTGGACCATAAACTGACATTTTGGATCGTTTCGTACTATTTGGGTGCACTCAGGACCGTTTGGTTGCCTTACGAAACTCGGTGCAAAACGGGCCGAACTAGTGCAAAAGTTCGTGCCACAAAGTCGCGTCGGAATTTTTTGCAACAAACGCACGCGATCCAACCCATTGGACCCTAAACTGACGTTTTGGTGTGTTTTATACTATTTGGGTGCATTCGGGGCCATTTGATTGCCTTATGAAACTCGGAGGAAAACGGGCCGATCTAGTGCAAAAGTTCGTGCCACAAAGTCGCGTCGGAATTTTTGGTAATGAACGCACCCGATCCACCCCATTGGACCCTAAACTGATGTTTTGGTGTGTTTCGTACCATTGGGTGCATTCAGGGCCGTATGGTTGCCTTACGAAACACTGTGGAAAACGGGCCAATCTAATGCAAAAGTTCGTGCCCCGAAGTTGCGTCAGAATTTTTCGCAACGAACGCACCCGATCCCCACCATTTGGCCCTAAACTGACGTTTTGGTGCATTTCATACCATTTTGGTGCATCCAGGACCATTTGGTTTGCCTCACGAAACTCGGTGGAAAACGGGCCGAACTAGTGCAAAAGTTCGTGCCACGAAGTCGTGTCGGAATTTTTCGCAACGAACGAACCCGATCCACCCCATTGAACCCTAAACTGATGTTTTGGTGCGTTTCGTACCATTTGGGTGCATTCAGGATCATTTGGTTGCCTTAAGAAACTCGGTGGAAAACGGGCCGATCAAGTGCAAAAGTTCGTGCCACGAAGTCGTGTCGGAATTTTTCGCCACGAATGCACCCGATCCACCCCATTGGACCCTAAACCGATGTTTTGTTGTGTTTCGTACCATTCGGGTGCATTCGGGACCATTTGTCTGCCTTACGAAACATGGTGCAAAACGGGCCGAACTAGTGCGTTCGTGCCACGAAGTCGTGTCGGAATTTTTCACAACGAACGCACACGATCCAACTCATTGGACCCGAAACTGACGTTTTGGTGCGTTTCGTACCATTTGGGTGCATTCGGGACCGTTTGGTTGCCTTACGAAACTTGGTGCAATACGGGTCGAACTAGTGCAAAAGTTCGTGCCACGAAGTCGCATCGGAATGTTTCGCAACAAACGCACCCGATCCACCCCATTAGATCATAAACTAACATTTTGGTTCATTTTGTACTATTTGGGTGCATTCGGGACCGTTTGGTTGCCTTACGAAACTCGGTGCAAAACGGGCCGAACTAGTGCAAAAGACCGTGCCACAAAGTCGCGTCGGAAGTTTTCCCAACAAATGCACCCGATCCAACCCATTGGAGCCTAAACTGACGTTTTGGTGTGTTTCGTACCATTTGGGCGCATTCGGGACCGTTTGGTTGCCTTACGAAACTCGGTGCAATACGGGCACAACTAGTGCAAAAGTTCGTGCCACAAAGTCGCATCGGAATTTTTTTGCAACAAACGCACCCGATCCACCCCATTGGACCATAAACTGACATTTTGGATCGTTTTGTACTATTTGGGTGCATTCAGGACCGTTTGGTTGCCTTACGAAACTCGGAGCAAAACGGCCGAACTAGTGCAAAAGTTCGTGCCACAAAGTCGCGTCGGAATTTTTCGCATCAAACGCACCCGATCCAACCCATTGGACCCTAAACTGACATTTTGTTGCGTTTCGTACAATTTGGGTGCATTCGGGACCGTTTGGTTGCCTTACGAAACTCGGTGCAATACGGGCCGAACTAGTGCAAAAGTTCGTGCCACAAAGTCGCATCGGAATTTTTTGCAACAAACGCACCCGATCCACCCCACCCCATTGGACCATAAACTGACATTTTGGATCGTTTCGTACTATTTGGGTGCACTCAGGACCGTTTGGTTGCCTTACGAAACTCGGTGCAAAACGGGCCGAACTAGTGCAAAAGTTCGTGCCACAAAGTCGCGTCGGAATTTTTTGCAACAAACGCACGCGATCCAACCCATTGGACCCTAAACTGACGTTTTGGTGTGTTTTATACTATTTGGGTGCATTCGGGGCCATTTGATTGCCTTATGAAACTCGGAGGAAAACGGGCCGATCTAGTGCAAAAGTTCGTGCCACAAAGTCGCGTCGGAATTTTTGGTAATGAACGCACCCGATCCACCCCATTGGACCCTAAACTGATGTTTTGGTGTGTTTCGTACCATTGGGTGCATTCAGGGCCGTATGGTTGCCTTACGAAACACTGTGGAAAACGGGCCAATCTAATGCAAAAGTTCGTGCCCCGAAGTTGCGTCAGAATTTTTCGCAACGAACGCACCCGATCCACACCATTTGGCCCTAAACTGACGTTTTTGGTGCATTTCATACCATTTTGGTGCATCCAGGACCGTTTGGTTGCCTCACGAAACTCGGTGGGAAAACGGGCCGAACTAGTGCAAAAGTTCGTGCCACGAAGTCGTGTCGGAATTTTTCGCAACGAACGAACCCGATCCACCCCATTGAACCCTAAACTGATGTTTTGGTGCGTTTCGTACCATTTGGGTGCATTCAGGATCATTTGGTTGCCTTAAGAAACTCGGTGGAAAACGGGCCGATCAAGTGCAAAAGTTCGTGCCACGAAGTCGTGTCGGAATTTTTCGCCACGAATGCACCCGATCCACCCCATTGGACCCTAAACCGATGTTTTGTTGTGTTTCGTACCATTCGGGTGCATTCGGGACCATTTGTCTGCCTTACAAAACATGGTGCAAAACGGGCCGAACTAGTGCGTTCGTGCCACGAAGTCGTGTCGGAATTTTTCACAACGAACGCACACGATCCAACTCATTGGACCCGAAACTGACGTTTTGGTGCGTTTCGTACCATTTGGGTGCATTCGGGGACCGTTTGGTTGCCTTACGAAACTTGGTGCAATACGGGTCGAACTAGTGCAAAAGTTCGTGCCACGAAGTCGCATCGGAATGTTTCGCAACAAACGCACCCGATCCACCCCATTAGATCATAAACTAATATTTTGGTTCATTTTGTACTATTTGGGTGCATTCGGGACCGTTTGGTTGCCTTACGAAACTCGGTGCAAAACTGGCCGAACTAGTGCAAAAGACCGTGCCACAAAGTCGCGTCGGAAGTTTTCCCAACAAATGCACCCGATCCAACCCATTGGAGCCTAAACTGACGTTTTGGTGTGTTTCGTACCATTTGGGCGCATTCGGGACCGTTTGGTTGCCTTACGAAACTCGGTGCAATACGGGCACAACTAGTGCAAAAGTTCGTGCCACAAGTCGCATCGGAATTTTTTTTGCAACAAACGCACCCGATCCACCCCATTGGACCATAAACTGACATTTTGGATCGTTTTGTACTATTTGGGTGCATTCAGGACCGTTTGGTTGCCTTACGAAACTCGGAGCAAAACGGCCGAACTAGTGCAAAAGTTCGTGCCACAAAGTCGCGTCGGAATTTTTCGCATCAAACGCACCCGATCCAACCCATTGGACCCTAAACTGACATTTTGTTGCGTTTCGTACAATTTGGGTGCATTCGGGACCGTTTGGTTGCCTTACGAAACTCGGTGCAATACGGGCCGAACTAGTGCAAAAGTTCGTGCCACAAGTCGCATCGGAATTTTTTGCAACAAACGCACCCGATCCACCCCACCCCATTGGACCATAAACTGACATTTTGGATCGTTTCGTACTATTTGGGTGCACTCAGGACCGTTTGGTTGCCTTACGAAACTCGGTGCAAAACGGGCCGAACTAGTGCAAAAGTTCGTGCCACAAAGTCGCGTCGGAATTTTTTGCAACAAACGCACGCGATCCAACCCATTGGACCCTAAACTGACGTTTTGGTGTGTTTTATACTATTTGGGTGCATTCGGGGGCCATTTGATTGCCTTATGAAACTCGGAGGAAACGGGCCGATCTAGTGCAAAAGTTCGTGCCACAAAGTCGCGTCGGAATTTTTGGTAATGAACGCACCCGATCCACCCCATTGGACCCTAAACTGATGTTTTGGTGTGTTTCGTACCATTGGGTGCATTCAGGGCCGTATGGTTGCCTTACGAAACACTGTGGAAAACGGGCCAATCTAATGCAAAAGTTCGTGCCCCGAAGTTGCGTCAGAATTTTTCGCAACGAACGCACCCGATCCACACCATTTGGCCCTAAACTGACGTTTTGGTGCATTTCATACCATTTTGGTGCATCCAGGACCAGTTTGGTTGCCTCACGAAACTCGGTGGAAAACGGGCCGAACTAGTGCAAAAGTTCGTGCCACGAAGTCGTGTCGGAATTTTCGCAACGAACGAACCCGATCCACCCCATTGAACCCTAAACTGATGTTTTGGTGCGTTTCGTACCATTTGGGTGCATTCAGGATCATTTGGTTGCCTTAAGAAACTCGGTGGAAAACGGGCCGATCAAGTGCAAAAGTTCGTGCCACGAAGTCGTGTCGGAATTTTTCGCCACGAATGCACACCGATCCACCCCATTGGACCCTAAACCGATGTTTTGTTGTGTTTCGTACCATTCGGGTGCATTCGGGACCATTTGTCTGCCTTACGAAACATGGTGCAAAACGGGCCGAACTAGTGCGTTCGTGCCACGAAGTCGTTTGTCGGAATTTTTCACAACGAACGCACACGATCCAACTCATTGGACCCGAAACTGACGTTTTGGTGCGTTTCGTACCATTTGGGTGCATTCGGGACCGTTTGGTTGCCTTACGAAACTTGGTGCAATACGGGTCGAACTAGTGCAAAAGTTCGTGCCACGAAGTCGCATCGGGAATGTTTCGCAACAAACGCACCCGATCCACCCCATTAGATCATAAACTAACTATTTTGGTTCATTTTGTACTATTTGGGTGCATTCGGGACCGTTTGGTTGCCTTACGAAACTCGGTGCAAAACGGGCCGAACTAGTGCAAAAGACCGTGCCACAAAGTCGCGTCGGAAAGTTTTCCCAACAAATGCACCCGATCCAACCCATTGGAGCCTAAACTGACGTTTTGGTGTGTTTCGTACCATTTGGGCGCATTCGGGACCGTTTGGTTGCCTTACGAAACTCGGTGCAATACGGGCACAACTAGTGCAAAAGTTCGTGCCACAAAGTCGCATCGGAATTTTTTTGCAACAAACGCACCCGATCCACCCCATTGGACCATAAACTGACATTTTGGATCGTTTTGTACTATTTGGGTGCATTCAGGACCGTTTGGTTGCCTTACGAAACTCGGAGCAAAACGGCCGAACTAGTGCAAAAGTTCGTGCCACAAAGTCGCGTCGGAATTTTTCGCATCAAACGCACCCGATCCAACCCATTGGACCCTAAACTGACATTTTGTTGCGTTTCGTACAATTTGGGTGCATTCGGGACCGTTTGGTTGCCTTACGAAACTCGGTGCAATACGGGCCGAACTAGTGCAAAAGTTCGTGCCACAAAGTCGCATCGGAATTTTTTGCAACAAACGCACCCGATCCACCCCACCCCATTGACCATAAACTGACATTTTGGATCTGTTTCGTACTATTTGGGTGAACTCAGGACCGTTTGGTTGCCTTACGAAACTCGGTGCAAAACGGGCCGAACTAGTGCAAAAGTTCGTGCCACAAAGTCGCGTCGGAATTTTTTGCAACAAACGCACGCGATCCAACCCATTGGACCCTAAACTGACGTTTTGGTGTGTTTTTATACTATTTGGGTGCATTCGGGGCCATTTGATTGCCTTATGAAACTCGGAGGAAAACGGGCCGATCTAGTGCAAAAGTTCGTGCCACAAAGTCACGTCGGAATTTTTGGTAATGAACGCACCCGATCCACCCCATTGGACCCTAAACTGATGTTTTGGTGTGTTTCGTACCATTGGGTTGCATTCAGGGCCGTTATGGTTGCCTTACGAAACACTGTGGAAAACGGGCCAATCTAATGCAAAGTTCGTGCCCGAAGTTGCGTCAGAATTTTTCGCAACGAACGCACCCGATCCACACCATTTGGCCCTAAACTGACGTTTTGGTGCATTTCATACCATTTTGGTGCATCCAGGACCGTTTGGTTGCCTCACGAAACTCGGTGGAAAACGGGCCCGAACTAGTGCAAAGTTCGTGCCACGAAGTCGTGTCGGAATTTTTCGCAACGAACGAACCCGATCCACCCCATTGAACCCCAAACTGATGTTTTGGGTGGTTTCGTACCATTTGGGTGCATTCAGGATCATTTGGTTGCCTTAAGAAACTCGGTGGAAACGGGGCCGATCAAGTGCAAAAGTTCGTGCCACGAAGTCGTGTCGGAATTTTTCGCCACGAATGCACCCGATCCACCCCATTGGACCCTAAACCGATGTTTTGTTGTGTTTCGTACCATTCGGGTGCATTCGGACCATTTGTCTGCCTTACGAAAACATGGTGCAAAACGGGCCGAACTAGTGCGTTCGTGCCACGAAGTCGTGTCGGAATTTTTCACAACGAACGCACACGATCCAACTCATTGGACCCGAAAACTGACGTTTTGGTGCGTTTCGTACCATTTGGGTGCATTCGGGACCGTTTGGTTGCCTTACGAAACTTGGTGCAATTCGGGTCGAACTAGTGCAAAAGTTGCGTGCCACGACAGTCGCATCGGAATGTTTCGCACAAACGCACCCGATCCACCCCATTAGATCACAAACTAACTATTTTGGTTCCTTTTGTACTATTTGGGTGCATTCGGGACCGTTTGGTTGCCTTACGAAACTCGGTGCAAAACGGGCCGAACTAGTGCAAAAGACCGTGCCACAAAGTCGTCGGAAGTTTTCCCAACAAATGCACCCGATCCAACCCATTGAGCCTAAACTGACATTTTGGTGTTTCGTACCATTTGGGCGCATTCGGGACCGTTTGGTTGCCTTACGAAACTCGGTGAATACGGGCACAACTAGTGCAAAAGTTCGTGCCACAAGTCGCATCGGAATTTTTTGCAACAACGCACCCGATCCACCCCATTGGACCATAAACTGACAGTTTGGATCGTTTTGGTACTATTTGGGTGCATTCAGGACCGTTTGGTTCCTACGAAACTCGGAAGCAAAACGGGCCGAACTAGTGCAAAAGTTCGTGCCACAAAGTCGCGTCGGAATTTTCGATCAAACGCACCCGATCCAACCCATTGGACCCTAAACTAACATTTTGTTGCGTTTCGTACAATTTGGGTGCATTCGGGACCGTTGGTTGCCTTACGAAACTCGGTGCAATACGGGCCGAACTAGTGCAAAGTTCGTGCCACAAAGTCGCATCGGAATTTTTCGCAATAAACGCACCCGATCCACCCCATTGGACCATAAACTGAATTTGGTGCGTTTTGTACTATTTGGGTGCATTCGGACCGTTTGGTTGCCTTACGAAACTCGGTGCAAAACGGGCCGAACTAGTGCAAAAGTTCGTGCCACAAAGTCGTTGAATTTTTCGCAACAAACGCACCCGATCCACCCATTGGACCATAAACTGACATTTTGGTGTGTTTCGTACTATTTGGCATTCGGGCCATTTGGTTGCCTTACGAAACTCGGTGCGAAAACGGGCCGAACTAGTGCAAAAGTTCGTGCCACAAAGTCGTCGGAATTTTTCGCAACGAACGCACCCGATCCAACCCATTGGACCCTAAACTGATGTTTTGGTGTTTCGTACCATTGGGTGCATTCAGGACCGTTTGGTTGCCTTACGAAACTCGTGGAAAACGGACCCGATCTAGTGCAAAGTTCGTTGACACGAAGTTTGCGTCAGAATTTTTTGCAACGAACGCACCCGATCCACCCCATTGGCCCTAAACTGACATTTGGTGCATTTGTACCATTTGGGTGCATCAGGGACATTTGGTTGCCTTACGAAACTCGGTGGAAAACGGGCCGAACTAGTGCAAAAGTTCGTTGCCACGAAGTCGCGGCGGAATTTTTCGCAACCAACGCACCCGATCCACCCCATTGGAAACTAACAATGATGTTGTTTTGGTGCGTTTCGTACCATTTGGGTGCATTCGGGACGTTTGTTGCCTTACAAAACTCGGTGCAAACGGGCCGAACAAGTGCAAAAGTTCGTGCCACGAAGTCGCATCGGAATTTTTGCAACAAACGCACCCGATCCACCCCATTGGACCCTAAATGACATTTTGGTGTTTCGTACTTTTGGGTGCATTCGGACCGTTT